>NC_069659.1:153890000-154190000 GCF_027244095.1 Hemicordylus capensis | reverse complement strand
TGGGTGTGGGCAAAGGGTTCTTGCAGGACTTTTTCAAAAGTGCACAACTTCTAAAGGAGAATGACCAAACCTACCTGCCTGCTGCCACAGCGCTTTCCCCATCTCCTCTTTGAATGGAGGATAGCTAGATGTGACTCACAGAGCCCCCCCCCCCCGTCTCCTCTAACACTTTTGGCTGCATCAACAGCAAAGGAGAGAGGTGGCTGAACCTGCCCTCCTGCTATCCATCCATCGGATGGATGTCTGCCCATCTCTCTCCATTGTCTAAGAGAAACAGTTCTCCAAGGAGGCTTTCCCTGGGGGGCTGGGGAGCCCTGAGGAGAAGCAGGCACTCTCATCATCCACTTACCTGTCAGTGCCCCCTCTTCATCTTCATCCCTGCAGAGATAAGGAGAAATATTCTTAGTAGCAAATCACAGGAAAGAGAGGGTCTCCTCCCCCAGTAATACTAGGGGTATTACTAGTATGTGCCCTCCCTCTAAATTTAATTCACATGCAGCCAAGTATGTCCTCTTCCATAATCCTTATAGATGGCTCTGCTAATTTCGGATGATTCCATAGTTGGGAGCAGTGAATGTAATTGCTGTTGAATGTCACTCACTGCATTTTGCTCAGAGTATTTTTCATTGAGGATTGACTGGTTGTGGCGGGGCGGGGGGTGGGCCTGCTCTCGTAGTTCACAGTCATGAGGCCAGCTTTCCCACCCCTCTCCAGTGTAGTTTCCCCACTTTTTAAAAAGTCCCCCCCCACAAAGGGACACATACATGCTGTTTTGTGTTTTAAATAGGAGGGAGGCAGCCTGCCAAAGGTATCAAGGGGAAAGTTGACAAAATTGGCATTTGATTCAGCAGCCAATTACTGCCATCCTGAACATGGAAAGGAGATGGGCTCACCTTGATGAGGCAATATATGCCACACCTGGGTTTGGGCTAAGTCTGAACACCTCCCGCTCATCACCCCCCCCATCCCTTCAGCTGGCCACACCAGAGCCAAAAGCATTAAGAGGAGTCAAGGGTAGAGAAGAGAGCAACTCACTTTGGTTCTGCCTCTGGGTGAGACCTATGGGAACATGAAAGAAGAAAAGGTTAGGCATGTTCTTGGAAATAACATGGGGGTGCTGGGGGGCAGCGTTTGAAGTCAGCTTCAACTGGTGGGCAGGATTTCCCCACAACCCCCCAAGTGGGCCCACAGGAGCCAGCCAGTAGCTCCTGAGTGATACAGCTTCACCGGTCTAGGACCTCCAAGCTTAAGAAACACAGTGGAAATCAGCCAAGCAGGTGACCTTCGAGGGCCGCCTGCATTTCAAGGTGAAGCTGTGTGGTTTGAATAGTGGTGGTGAACTTGTGACCACTGAAGTTCCCACAGGGAGCACAAACACGTGTGAACACAGCAGGCTGGGCTTCAGTTCTCTGCCCAGACAGGCTAAAACAATGGAAGGGCATCTTTAAAAACCAAGTCCACACCGCCATTAGATTTTGCTTCACCCACCATGCCAGAGACTTACCTGCAGGCCACACATGACCAACAGCCACCCATCTTGACAACTAAGCTGATAAGCTGCTAATAAACTGACAGCCGAAGACAGCCAATTTATCGAAGATGCTTCAGCTAATCTAAAACGCTGCCAAGTGAGCCTGCTGCAGAATCTTCGCAGGTTTCCAAGGGGAACCATGATGGCAGAATTCTGTGGCTGACTGTGAAGTCACAAGTTACTGTTACTGGACATGCTGGCTCTGGTTTGAATCCAAAGACTGTCTTGGGGGTGCAGCTCAAAGTGTCAGAGCACCAGGGGCGAGTCATCCCAGTCCTGCCCTCCCTGCTCCCCACATGTCACTTTCTATTCATTTGACTTTCCCCTTCTGTTAACAAATTCTGAAGGAAGGGGGTGCTTGTGGATATGGGTGGGCTGCAGCTGCTGCTTGTACAGTTGGACACAAAGTTTATAATAAGCCTTGCATGAGTCCTCTGTAACATGTAAGAGGGCAAAGGCAACAGCCACATCCATTGCATGTCCCCAGCTAATTTCCCACCTAATCACTTAGATTAGATTTCCACCTAATCACTTGCTGAAGTCCTTTAGCTAGGAAATTCCTCTAAATCACATTCAGCACTGAGGCCCGTCTCTGTTCAGAATACACAAAAAAAGCCAATTAACTTGTGGAACTCACCACCTCTAGATGCGGTGATGACCACTGGCTTAGATGGGCTTGAAAGGGGGTTAGAAACATTCACGGGGGAGGAGAGATCCCTCTGTGGCTATTAGTCATGATGGCTATAGAGAACCTCCAGGTGCACAGGCTGAATCCCAGATGCTGGGGACATGCAATGGGTGCGGCTGTTGCCTTTGCATTCTTACATGTTACAGAGGAAGCATGCAGGTTTTTTATAAACTTTGTGTCCAACTGCACAAGCAGCGGCTGCAGCCCACCCCTACCCACAAGCATCCCCTTCCTTCAGAATTTGCTTACAGAAGGAAAAGGGCGAATGAATAGAAAGTGACTGAGAGGGAGGGAGGGGAAATAAGAAGGACAAAGAAAGAGGGGAAGCACAAAAAATGAAGATGGCCCACAAAGAATGAGAGGGTGCAACAGAAGGCTGTAATGTACTTTTTGTATAAGGTTATGACAATGGAAAGCAAACAATTATCCCCGCTCCCTCTGTTTCTTCTTAGGAAACAACCCACATCCTTATTAAACTCAATAGGCCCAACTGTACAAAATCTTAGTTTCTGCTGCACATAGTTTGATGCACTGCACATTAAAATGAACATTGGACAAAGGGACCTCCTCTCTGTCCTCTCAAAAGACCCACCATGGTAGCTCATGGCCCCAAAGGGGATGGATGAATCCTGCTAAGGATGCTACTCTTACATTTTTAGGCATGCTAGCGATTGCCTCCTTACAGCTATTATTTCTGCCACTATATTTAAACCATATGTTGTTGTTGGAAGTGCTTTTGCTTAATGTTTTGTTGACATTCTGTCAGCTGGTATTTACCCCTCACTTCCTGCACCTCTGGCTGCTGCCGCCACCAACAGCACTGCAATTACTCTCCAGTATATTATTTTATCAGGAAGCAAAAAGGTGTCACATAGAAATACGGAAGCTCTGAGTTGCTGTTGAAAGTCACTTTGCTCAGAGTGTTTTTTGCTCAGAATGTTTTTCCTTGAGGATTGACTGGTTGGTAGGGCGGGGAGGGCAGAGGCGCTCTTACCCCCGGACATTGGGGCCCTGGTCCATGGCCTCCAGGGACAGACTTCAGATGGTCGGGGGGGGCCCTCCTGCAACCGTCTGTGCCCGCCTCACCACACCATACCTCAGGTGTTTTTGTTTTGTATAATTTAAGCGAGGAGTGGCAGCTGGGGAGTGAGCTTAGCAAGACTTGCCTGCCTGCTCCCCCGGTGTTGTCCGAAGTGACCGCTGGGCTTGTCTATTCAGCCCAGTGGCTCTTGATAACCGCGAGGCGCTCCAGCGCGTGGCATCATGGGCTTGTGGCAATCTATTTTAACTGCACCGGTGTGCTGTAGCACCTCACAGTAAACAAGAGCCTCTGAACTGAATGGACAGGCTGAGTGGTCACTCTGGTCACCACCACCGGTGGGGGGGGGGAGGCAAGTCCTGCTCAGCTCACCCCCCGTCCCACCCCTCAGCCACACACATGTTGAATTATGCAAAAACAAAAAAAAGAGGCATGGCATGGCGGGTGCAGGGTGGCTGCTGGAGGCACCCCAATTGCCTAGGTGCATCCCTGGCAGGGGGAAGGGCGGACCTGCTCTCATAGTTTACAGTCATGAGGCCAACTTTCCCACCCCTCTCCACAGGAGTTTTTCAACTTTTTAAAGAGTCCCCCCCACCAAAAAAATAAAATAAAGGACATGTTTCAGGTGAAAGAATGGCAAAAAGAAGAAGGACCTAGGTGAGTCCAATAGAAACTCTATATTGCACCACAAGAACCCACCCACACAAAACCTTTGCTGTATGCAATATTAAATAAATCTGTAAAAAGACATTAAGGGGACACATTCAACTGCAACCTAATATTGTAAGGATTTTTCTCAAAACATACCAAAGGATGAAAGCTGCTGGATATTTAATATATACTGTTTTAGAATTACCCACATATATACTCAAATCAATACATAAATCCTTAAAATCATCAAAATTCACATATACATACACATTAAAATAACCAATAATACCCATTATGTTAATATTTCATATGGGCTAATACATAAAATCTAAAAGCACCAACTATTCTTTCAATAATCCCTTCGTTTTATGGCTTCATGAGTTCCAAACTTCCAAAAGGTGCACAAATGCAAAGAAGGGGTCACAAAACTCTATATGGACTTCTTGTACCACATGTGCTGATGTTTTAAAATCCACATCCAGGCACATCCTCTGTCTCAAAAAGGTGATAAAACCAGCTCCACATTCTACAATGCATGTGTAAGCACTCCTTTCTGTACTGAGCTGAAAATGCCATCAGATAAATTCTGATTTTCTTTATATCTATAGCCCTATTCAGATGTTAGATTATGTTCAGATGTTACAGATGCTACACATGTACACATTTTTCTGTGAATGCTTATACACGGATTCATTTAAAAGCTGGACCTGGGTACAGGCCCCTCAAACACAGGCTACAGATATGAAGTGTACCATTGCTTGTGCATTGAACGTAACTTGTGAATAGGGCTTATTTGTACACATAATATGCTTTCAAGGACACTGATTCCAAGTATGCTTACATGGCAGTCCAAGGAGCACACTTCAATTTACTTAAAAGGAAACAGCACTAGCATTTTATGCTGTTTTTGTGATATCTTTTATTGACCGACCAATCAATCAAACTATATCAGGGGCTATCAATGGCCAGTTATGGAGAAGAATGGCATGATTCTGTCATGAATACAATGTAGCAACACATGTATTTTGCCATAGGAATGTTTACAAAATATATAATGCATAAAGGTGGCATAAAGACACTGGTTGATACCAATGCTGACAAGGCACATGTGAACAGAGGCGTATCTAGGGAAAATAGAGCCTAGGGCAAGCATTGAAATTGCACCCCCTGTCCAAACATCTGACACCCATCTTTCAGATAACTTCACCATAATATCAGCTGAAAAATACAAGTCTGAAAGTCACATACAAGTCACATATCTGAATATGTGTACAGTGACTTTTATATATATATATATATATATATATATATATATATATATATATATATATATATATAAATTACCTGTAGCCCCTTTGGGGGGCTTCCTAAAGGCCGTGGCTGGGGGTCTGAAAAGGTCCCCCCCTCCCCCCTTCTGGCCTCTAGGGCCTCACAGGGACCATTTGAGCATGTGCAGTGGCCATTTTTTAAATTATTTATTTTTTTAAAAAATGGCACCTGAAAACAAAATGGCCACCATGCATGCCCAAGTGGCCTCTGTGAGGCCTGGTATGGCCGAGCATGCGCGGTGGCCATTTTGTTTTTGGCAGGCTTTTTAAAAAAATTAATTTTAAGAAATGGTGCCCCCTTCAAGTGGCGCCCGGGGCACATGCCCTGCCTGCCCCACCCTAGATACGCCCCTGCTTGTTGTACACTGTGCTGTTGCATCCTTACCTCTCTGCATCTGCCCTGCTAAAGCAGGAGGTGACTAGTGTTAGATATGTTTGAACTGTTCAGTGACTCTGCAGTTAGGTTCCATTCTACTGGAATACATTGAATCTGCCAAGCTGTTGTATCTGCTTATCTTCAAAAATATGAATAAAATGTAAACAAAAGAGTGATTGTTGCTTGATGAAAATGCTTTGTTAAGAGCTCTGTGTCAGTCTGGAGCTATTCTGTGTACATACTACATAAGATCTTACAACAATGGCTAGGAGCGGGAGGGAGAAATAGCTGGCCAGCAACTGGGCATGCCTAAGGAAGAGATTACATGAAGAGGCTATTGGTTCAGCGTTGACATGATATGTGATGTTTATAAACATTCCAAGTGCTTAGAAGGGTAAAAAAAAAACTGTCAACATGCAAGGCCCAGGGATACATGGGACTGCTTGTGGGTTGCCGTGAAACATGGGTCAACAGATAAGAGAGCAGGCATCACAGTATGGGGCAACCTTTATGCTGTGGGCTGGTTCAGATGTCATGTAGTGCCTTAGTTAGAGCTGGTGTCTGTGTGATGTCCCTAAGCCTCAGGAATGAGCACATCACCCTCCCATCCCTAGGCAAGTGTCTACTTCCTATCTAGATTAAAATAGATTGAGATTGTTGTGTCATCTGAACACATCAATCTTGGTTTGTGTGGGAGAACGGAGTAGACAGGACACAAACTTATTGAAAAGTGGTGCAGGCAAAGCACCTGGCCACAACTTTATTTAAATCATACAGCAAAACAACTTGCATACAACATGCCCCCTGCTTTTGGAAAGATGGCTGGGGCAGCAAAGATAATTACTCCTACTCTTCTTAGCCATAGCTGCCCATCAGCCAGTTCTGTTCACTGGCTGAAGGTGCAGACTGGTAAGCTCAAGGGAGGGCCTGGGTGAAAGCTAGGGCTAGGCCCCGCCATCCAGCAGGGGTAAACCCCAGCCCACCCCATGCTCTACCTTCTCCTGCTGCTGGTGGGAGACTAGGAAAGGGATCTATTCTCAACATTCATTCTGCCACCCATCAGATGAAAGCAGTGGCCGTGTTCTATGGCCCCAAGATGTTCTATCCTAACTTACACCCCAAGTACGCCCCCCCAGCCACCCTGCCCAAAGTTGTGACAGATTGCAGCCAATGGAAACCAGATTGCCCTAGTGGGTCCAATCCCACAAGGGTGAAAAACCTGCTACTCTGTTGTCAATCTAGGAAGGCAGGAAAAAAATTTCTCTCAGCCCTGGAAGTGGCAACTGGCTGTGTCAAGGCTGGCCCATTGGTATAAGGGAGGGCAGGTATAAGGGAGGGCAGGAGAGTGTAACTGCCACCTCTGCATGAAATAGAAAGCTACAGTGTGGTACTGCCATTTACTTATTTATTTGACATATTTGTATACCATCTAAAACGCAAGTCTCTGGGAGGCCTACCACAATACAATAAAAACAACAAATAAAAAGGTTAAAGCATTACAACAATTTAAAATTTAAAACAACGTTAAAGCTATCAAATACCATCAAACTATTAAAACAGTATCTAATTAAAAGCCTGGGTGAACAAATGTTTCTTGACTGCTTTTTAAAAAGTTGTAAGAGATGGGGAGGCTCTTATGTCAGCAGTGAGTGTGTTGCAAGCCTCAGGGCAGCAATGGACAAGGCCCGTCCCTGAGTATCCACCAGACAGGCCGGTAGCAACTGCAGACAAACCTCTCCTGATTATCTCAATGGGCGGTGTAGTTCATAGCGAAGAAGACATTCCCTTAAATGCCCAGGGCTCAAGCTGTTTAGGGTTTTATAGGTTATAACTTTGAATTATTATTATTTATTTATTTATTTATTTATTTATTTATTTATTTACACAGGTGTTATTGACTGGTTTGTTTTATCCAGACATCGAGTCCTTCCCAGTATTAAACCCTCTGTTTCTTTCTTCAAGTTGCCATTCTTAAGCCATTGCCAGGTCTTGCTGATGTCTGATTTTCCACTTCTATTGTGCAAATATTGACCATGCAGTGGCTTATTTTTCCATTTTTCTTCTCGGTTCTTGACTTGTTCTTTCTTGTAGGCCTGCTTTGTTTCGTTGGTGTTGAATAGTTTCTCATTTAGGCCCAAGCTGTTTAGGGTTTTATAGGTTATAACTTTGCATTATTATTATTTATTTACACAGTCAGACAGGTGTTATTGAATGGTTTCTTTTATACAGACATCAAGTCCTTCCCAAGGACCTGAGATTATTATTATTATTATTTATTGTTTACATGGTCAGACAGGTGTTATTGTCTGGTTTCTTTTATCCAGACATCAAGTCCTTCCCAATGACCTGGGATGGCTGAATTTTATTATCAATGTTGTTGTTATTATTATAGATACTGTCGCAAAATATAGGCTGTTCCCAGTAAAGTTGCTTTTTGTAATTGGCTGATGGTGATTTCTGTGGCCCCTATGGTGTTGAGGTGTTGTTCAAGTTGTTTTGGAATTGCACCTAGGGCGCCAATTACTACTGGGATTATTTTGGTCTTCTTCTGCCACAACCTTTCAATTTCAATTCGTACATCTTTGTATTTTGTTATTTTTTCTATTTCTTCTTCATATTATTATTGTTAATAATAATAACAACAACAACAACAATGACCCCCAGTGAGGAACTACCTTGACGTGTTTGTGGGGCTTGTGTGCTCTGATGAAGGTGAGAGCTATGCCAGAGGTCCAACCATACTGGACAGGTCTCACCAGAGGAGCCAGACAAAGAGTGCCTCTCCCATCAACAATATGGTGAGACGTAACTTTAATAAATCTATACCGGATCGGTCGTTGCCCGGGTCAACAAGGACCGCGCCAGGTGCTATAGTCCCTGGACATCTGGTGCCAAGTGGGCTACAGGACTCAGGATCTTCAGTTGAGCAACCAGGGCTGGAGACAGCAAAGCTACTAGAAGAAACGTCACTTAACAAAAAAAAAAAATACAAAAAATGCCAACAAGGAAATAATGATCTGCTATTACAAGTCTAGTCCAACTAGAAGAGGTTATTTAAAAAGAATGTACCACATCTGGAAAGAGAAGCATCCAGATACAGAAATAACAGAACAAAGGCTAGCAGACCAGAGAAGATACATAATAAGAAATAAAGTATTCACAGGAGTTGAGCTGGAAGAACTGCAAAGAGCAACACAGGCTCGAGATATGGAAGAAGAATTACCACCAACTGAAGAAGTTGCTCAGGCGCAGGTGGAGGAGGTGTTGGAAATAGAGGATACCACCGTTGCTGAACTGTTTCAAAATCAAAACCAGGCAACCTCCCCTTTGCCTTCACCTCAAAAACCCAAATGCCGTTTAACAGAAAAGCAACAAGAACTAAAGCAAAAAATAACTGAGCACATGAACCAAACAACCACCAGGGTTCGACTTCCAGCTCTAAAAACAGTTGCCAAAAAACAACTTGCTCAGTCATTAAAAGACGTCAATGCTGCACTTGCAGAAATAACAACCAAGAATTTGCAAGAAACAAACCAACTAATGTAAAGTGCAGCAACAATAACAACACAAGAGCTCGGATATAAGATCAGTGGACCTGTCAAAAAAGAAAGCAGTACATCACCTAAATGGAAGATTAGATTAGAAAATAAAATCTCCAGGCTCAGATCGGATGCTAGTAAATTGAAAGATATGAAAGACAAGAAGCTGAAGAATGAAAACACCAAACAGTATCTGATCCAAAAATACCACCTAGATTCCAGGAAAATTAGAGAAGTCCTGGAAATAATAAAGCAGCAAATAACAGCAGTGTCAAAGAAGATTAGCAGATATGAAGCCAGAACTACACAACACAGGCAGAATCTCCAATTCCAGTCGAATCAGAGACGTTTCTACCAAAGCATAGAAGGAGAAACTGCCAGAAACCTAGAAACACCAAATAAAGAAGAAACAGTGCAATTCTGGCGGAAATTATGGGACAATCCAATAGATTATAATAAAAAAGCAGGCTGGATGAAAGAGGTCAAAAAATGTAACCAACAAATGCAAGATCGAATAATAACACCAGAATTAATAAGTGAAAGAGCAAAGAAAATTAAAAATTGGACTGTGCCAGGCGACAATGAACTGCATGGCTTCTGGCTTAAACACCTAACAAGCCTTCATAAACAACTATCAAAACAGTTCAATCACATTATGAAAGGCGGTGATATTGAACAATGGCTAACAACTGGGAAAACTCATCTCATTATGAAAGACCCAGCAAAAGGTGCAGTTCCAAGTAATTCTAGACCGATAACCTGCCTGCCAACCATGTTCAAATTATTAACTGGAATAATAGCAGATGCAGTGATGCAACACTTATTAACTAATAAACAGCTTCCAGTTGAACAGAAAGGAAATTGCCCGAACAGCAGAGGCACAAAAGACCAGCTGCTGATTGACAAAATGATTGTAGAAAACTGCGAGAGAAGAAAAACAAATCTAAGTGTTGCATGGATTGACTACAAGAAAGCTTTCGATTCATTGCCTCACACATGGATACTAAAATGTTTAGAAACAACTGGTGTCAGCAAAAACGTTCAGATATTTATTTTTAAAAGCAATGAGTATGTGGAGTACACAGTTAACAATCAATGGCGAGACACTAGGACAGGTTAGCATTAGAAGAGGCATTTTCCAAGGGGACTCACTATCCCCTCTGTTGTTTGTAATCGCCATGACCCCGCTTTCACAAATACTAAACAAAACAGGCCTCGGATACCAAACATCTAAAACATCAAGTAAAATCAGCCATCTGCTGTACATGGACGATCTGAAGTTGTATGGAAAGTTCCAGTCAGAAATCGAATCACTGTTAAGCACCGTCCGTATATTCAGTAGTGATATAGCAATGGAGTTTGGACTAGACAAGTGTGCTGCATTAATAATGAACAGAGGGAAAATAAGAAAAACAGAAGGAATAGAACTGCCCAATGGAAGCAAGATCAAGAACCTGGAAGAGAAAGAACATTACAAATACTTGGGCATTTTCCAGGCTGATAACATCGCACACACTGAAGTTAAAAGAAAAATTGGAAGTGAATACATCAGGAGAGTTCGAAAAATCCTCAAGTCCAAACTCAATGGCGGGAACACCATACAAGCCATAAACACCTGGGCTATACCTGTTATCAGATACACTGCAGGAATAATAGACTGGACCCAGGCAGAGCTAGAGACGCTAGATCCTAAGACCAGGAAAATCATGACCATCAATCATGCTCTGCACCCCCGCAGTGATGTCGATAGGCTATACCTCCCTCACAGCTCAGGTAGAAGAGGAATGCTGCAAGTCCATCAAACAGAAGAGGAGGAGAAAAGAGGCCTTGAAGAATATATCAAGGACAGTGAAGAAGATGCACTTAAAATGGTCAATAATGTGAAACTATTCAACACCAATGAAACAAAACAGGCCTACAAGAAAGAACAAGTCAAGAACTGAGCACAAAAATGGAAAAATAAACCACTGCATGGTCAATATTTGCACAATATAAGTGGAAAATCAGACATCACCAAGACCTGGCAATGGCTTAAGAATGGCAACTTGAAGAAAGAAACAGAGGGTTTAATACTGGCTGCACAAGAACAGGCACTAAGAACAAATGCAATAAGAGCAAAAGTCGAAAAATCCACCACAAACAGCAAGTGCCGCCTTTGTAAAGAAGCAGATGAAACCGTGGACCACCTAATCAGCTGTTGTAAAAAGATCACACAGACTGACTACAAACAAAGGCATGACAAAGTAGCAGGGATGATACACTGGAATATTTGCAAAATATACAAGCTACCTGTAGCCAAAAATTGGCTGGACCATAAAATTGAAAAAGTTGAAAAAAATGATGATGTAAAAATATTATGGGACTTCCGACTACAAACAGACAAACATCTGCCACACAATACACCAGATATCACTGTAGTCGAGAAGAAAGAAAAACAAGTCAAAATAATCGACATAGCAATACCAGGGGATAGCAGAATAGAAGAAAAAGAAATAGAAAAAATCACCAAATACAAAGATCTACAAATTGAAATTGAAAGGCTGTGGCAGAAAAAGACCCAAATAATCCCAGTGGTAATTGGTGCCCTGGGTGCAGTTCCAAAAGACCTTGAAGAGCACCTCAACACCATAGGGGCCACAGAAATCACCATTAGCCAATTACAAAAAGCAGCTTTACTGGGAACAGCCTATATTCTGCGACGATATCTATAACAACAGCAACAACATTGACAATAAAATTCTGGCATCCCAGGTCCTTGGGAAGGTCTCGATGCCTGGATAAAACAAACCAGTCAATAACACCTGTCTGACTGTTTAAAATAATAATAAATAATAATAATAAAATATTTCTATACTGCCCAAAACTTGTGTCTCTGGGCAGTTTACAATTAAAATCATTTAAAACCTTAAGTCAATTAACAATTAAAATTATTTAAAAGATTAAAAACATTTAAAACCCACTATTAAAATTATTTAAAACTATAAATCTAATTAAAAGTCTGGGTGAATAAATGGGTCCTCAGTGCCTTTTTTAAAGTTGCCGAAGATGGGGAGGCTCTTATTTCATGAGGGCGCACATTCCAAAGTCCAAATATTGGTCTATGACCTCAATAAAGGATGACTGACTGACAAAGTCCAGGGGCTGCAATGGAGAAGGTCCATTCCCAAGTAGCCACCAGATGAGTTGGCTGAAGCCACAGGCAAACCTCTCCAAATAATCTTAGCAGGCTGTGGTGCTCATGGCAAAGAAGATGTTCTCTTAAATACCTAGGGCCTAAGCTGCTTGGGGCTTTATAGGTAACCAGCTGGTCCAGGCGGGCAGGCAGAGGCGCAGATGCTCTGTGCCCGGCCAAGCTAGTTACCTATAAAGCCCTAAACAGCTTAGGCCCTGGGTTCTCCTCCCCTCACCTGCCTAGCTGCAGTTTCTGACCAGCTTTCAAGCCGTCCCATTCCCTCCTCATCCTGGCAGCCGGGCTGGCAGTTTCTGGACTACGTACGGAAGAGCGCATTGCAGTAATCCAGCCTAGAAGTTACCAGCACGTGTACCACTGTTTTGAGATCGTTCATCTCAAGATTTTTGCCTGGAATCTTATTGATAACCAGTGTAGATCTTTTCAGATAGGAGTGATATGGTCTCTCCGAGATGACACAGAGAGACCTGGCTGCTGCATTCTGTATCAACTGCAGTTTCCAGACTATGTACAAAGGCAGCCCCACATAGAGCGCATTGCAGTAGTCAAGTCTGGAGGTGAGGTCATTTATCTGAAGAAATGGATGCAGCTGGCGTATCAGCCAAAGCTGATAATAAACAGAATTTGTATATACTGTAGCCTGCTGACCACTATCTCATGAGTGGTGGGAAGTTAGCCCTTCAAGCCCCAAATCCTCACCACCCTTCTCCTCCTTTATCCCGCATAAACTACCCCTGCGAAGCATGCACATATAAGCAGCCCATTATTTTAACCTACTTACTTCGAATAATTCAAGATCTGTACCCAAAAGCTTTAAGTGTTACAGATCTTGAGTTATATGAAGCAAGTACTGTAGGTTAGAATAAGATCAGTGGATTTGGATAACACAACCAATCTCGGCTTATTTGAAACTAGATAGGAAGTGGACACTTGCATGGGGACAGGAGTGGGGAGCACACATATCCGAGGCTCAGAAACTTCATGCAAAGCCAGGCTCTAACTGAGATTCATCTGAACCAGCCCTGTGTCGTGAACGTTATGCGTATGAGAGAGTGGTGTTTGTGTGTTGCATGTGGCTATGGGAATGGGGAGTGTGAAAAAGTGAAAGGAGTGGACACAAAACTGATATACTGATTATTTTCCCCTTCCAAACAATGAATAAAATATAAACAAAAGAGTTTTGTTCAGACTACAAACATTTCTCTTGTAGGTTTTGAGCCCTGTGAGCCTCCTAAGGTATGAAGCGAATCCTCAACTCTATGGGCAGGCTGTACACCCATTCTTATGAATGCCCAAGACCTTCACTTTGCCTTAATTCCCTCTCTTAACTGCAAAAAACTGGCTCTGATATAGCTGAAGGGCAATGGCAAAATGAATGATCTTTTAAATCAGGAGAGAATGCTGCTTCTGACAGCCAATATCGGCTCTCCAGAACAGACAATATGCTGAGCTGGCAGAGACTGAATAAGTAAAGTAAAGTTACAGGTCTGCTGAGCTCTGAGATCTGTCCACTCATTCATGCCAGCCACTTATTACAAGAAGGGCCAACTTGCAAAATATGGAACTCACTTGAAAATGTCTGAATGGTCCCTTATAGAAAATGGAACATGTATTCTGAAACAGAGCAATGGAGACTTGAATGGTTTGCAGTTTAGAAAATGTCCACGAAAGATTTCAAATGAGATTAAAAAATAACATGGAGCTGGTGCAACAACTAGTAGCCCTGGATAGGAATGAATAACTTCATTAAAAATCCAGTTTACTGAACATCAATATATAGATAAGATGCACATGTGCATCTGCTTCAGTAATGAACACAGGTCTGTTTCATTGAACAGATTTCTGTTGCTGGAATGGGATGGATGTGTTTAGCTTTACTCCCTTCCCCCGCCCCAGCATCTCTGTTGGGGAGATGTTAGCTAGCTGGCTCTGGTGCTTCTATTCCATTCAGATATCCCAATCCAGCAAGACAATGTAGACTGTGGAAATAGACTTCTGCATGCAGATTGCCTTTCTGAACATAATCCTGTGTGTGCAAAATTTCACACCTAACTGCATATCCATCATTAGTGTGGAACTGAGGTAGCATAGTAGCTAAGAATGTGAATCAGAAGGTTCTGATTCAAATCTCATCCCAACCACACACTCAGTACATTCTCAGCCTCAGTGCCCATCTGCAACACGGAAATATTAATACTGCCTTACCTAACAGGGTTGTTGTGAAGGTTGCCAAAATAATATGTATTTGAAGGGCATTATGTAAGTTGTGAGTACTATTACCTTTCTGCAAATAGACACACACACCACCAAACAAAGATGGTTGGTGTTGTAGGCCCTGAAAATGCATCACATATGTTTGGGGGCAGGAACTAATTTAAGTCCCACTTTCCTTCCTCCCATCATCTTCAGTTTGGCCAAAAAAAAAAGAAAGAAAAAGGTCTTCATTTGTGCCAATATGTCTGCTGCATGTCAGGTTTTCTGTACTGTACTACTGAGGTCTCAGCGTACAACTTTGTACTGCAGTGCATACCCTACATTTAAGTAAACACAACAGAATAAATCTTGCAATTTAGCTGCATTGCTGCATATTTTAATCAGGTGAAAATTAGATTATCTGAGTAAGGGGAACATAGATAAATATAGCATACAAACACTTTCTCCCTTTCCATGAACACTGGTTATAGGAAATTGCTCTTTGTTTCCAAAATTGAAATTTACAGAAAGGAATGAGATTGAGAATGTTCCTGGTTAAGACTAATGAGTTTTCTATAAAAGTTTTCTTGCTTTTGTGACATCAAGTGCAATTAATTTGACTTGTTCCAAACCAATAAGCAATACAATTTATTTCATCAGAGATACAGAAAGAAGAGCCATGTTGTAGTTTCCTTTGCATTTACTATTAATGTCCTTGTTTATGCCACCATTTGATCAAACTCCTTCATGCATTTGTGATGTAAAGTGAAATGCAAGAAAGAGTGTAATTCCCAAGTTCAAATTTTTGGTCAGTCATAAAGCTCACTAAGTTGGCCTTGGGCAATTAACTATATCTCAGCCTAACTTACTCCACAGAGTTTTAATAAGCATAAACTTACTCACTATTCTTCTGCCTGTCTTTCCTCCTCCAACTCTTTCAGCCTCATTAACACCAGAATCCCCTGCGGTCTTCAATAACACGAAAGGCCTGTTCATACAACCACTAAAAGCAGGGTAGGAGCTGGGTTACCCTGTTTTGCATAACTGTGAGAACCCAAATAAATCCCTCCAGCCCAGGTTGCTTAAGGCAGAATAACCCAGCTTTTGTACCCTGCTCATAACTGAGGCAGGAGGAGGAGAGAGTTCTCCTACCATACTTTTTTGGTCATGTGGATCCACTAACTCCTTGTACATAGGAATGTGCAAACTAGTTCAACGTTGAATGTGTTCAACATCGAACCGCTTTGGTTTGACTGTTTGAGGTTGAACAAAACCACCACTGTTTGGTCCAATGCCAGACCGAACCCACCCCCGAGGGGTTCATGAGTTTTGTTTTTTAAATTACACTTACCCCCTCTGCGGGAGTTGTCCGAGGGGGGTCCACAGAGGTTCACCCTCCCCTTGCCGGAAATTGGCCCTTCATCTGCTCTTCAGCTGCTCTTTGGCCTTTCCCCCTTGGTGTGGTGGCAATTTTGGAGGCTGCCATGCCTGCGCAACAGGCCTCTGCATGGCTTAGGCATGACAAAGGGGGAAAGGCTGAAGAGGGGGTGAAGCATGGCTGAACAGCTGATTTCTCAAATAATGGAGGCCAGTGGGGGAACCCTCGCAGGACACACACACACACACCCCGCCACCGCCTTGGACAACTCCCCCAGAGGGGATAAGTGTAAAAAAAGAAAGAAATTAAAAAACACAACAACTTGTGAACCCCCCCGGACCAAACTGAACTGGGGGGGGGGTTTCAAAGGGGTGCAGACTGAACTGGCCTGGTCCAGTCTGAGTCCAGTTCAGACTCGAACCAAACTGGACCAGCTGGTTCTATGCACACCGTTAATTCCTTGTACCCTGTCATCAGGACCAAGCAGGCACGGAAATAATAGAGAGATGTGGCTAAAGGCATGGCTTTCCATGGATGTGCCACTTTGTGAAGCACACTCTATAATCCTGTAGTTAGAGCAGCTTCATCAGAGCTGGGTCCACTTCTTACTCCTTCATCACCAATCAGAGGACAGCTGCTGATATCATGAGATATCATGAGGCTTTCCAGGGGTAGTCCAGAGTAAAACATGCTAGAAAGGCACAGAGACCTTCGAGTAACAACAACAACTAGCCACCCCATAACATAGCATTAAAACATCAAATAAAAACATAACACATGAAAACACAACACAAGGGGGGAAATACAAAATACAATTAAAAAATTTAAACCTTTTAAAAAAATCAGTTTTAAAAATCAAATTTAAAAATCAAAACTTAAAAGGCCTGAGTGAACAAAAAGGTCTTTACCTGGCATCTAAAAGAATAAAGTGATGAAGCCAGGCAAACCTCGCTGGGGAGCCTATTCCATAAATTGGGTACAATCACTGAAACAGCCCTCTCTCTAGTAGCTACCTGCCTCACCTCATTTGGCAAGGGCACTCAGAGCAGGGCCTCCGAAGAAAATCTTAAGGTTTTCGGGATAGTATGGGGCAAGCCGCTCTCTCAGGTAATCTGGTCCCAAGCCATTTAAAGCTTTAAAGGTTAATACGAGCACTTTGAATTGGGCCAGGAAACAGACTGGGAGCCAGTGCAGCTGACGAGGTACAGGCCTAATGTGCTCAAAACATCCAGTCCCCGTTAATAATCTTGTGGCCCTATTTTGTACCAGCTGAAGTTTCCAGACTGATTTCAAAGGCAGCCCCACAGACAATGCATTGCAGTCATCTAAGTGAGAGGTAACCAGAGTAACTGTCGCCAAGCTATCTCTATCCAGGTAAGGCCGCAGTTGGTGTATCAGCTGAAGCTGATAAAAGGTGCTCTGAGCCACAAAGGCCACTTGAGCCTCTAGCAACAGTGCTGATCACATCCAGACTGCAAACCTGGTCCTTCGGGGGAGTGCAACCCCATCTAGAACAGGCTGAACATCATTCACCTGGGCAGAGGAACCACTGATCAACAGCACTTCTGTCTTGTCTGGATTGAGTCTCAACTTGTTTACCCTCATCCAGTCCATTACTGCATTCAGGCACTGATTCAGGACAGTCACCAGCTCACCTGCATCTGATGAAAAGAAGAGATACAACTGAGTGTCATCTGCATACTTATGATACATCAGGCCAAATATCTGGACGACCTCTTCCAGCAACATTCATGTAAATGTTAAACAGCATAGGGGGAAGAATGGAACCCTGCAGAACCCCCAAGCACAACTGCCAAGGGTTTGAGCAGTAAACGCCTCCAGCACCACCTTATGGAAACTGGTCTTGAGACAGGAGTGGAACCACACCCAACTCAGCCAGCCTATCCAAAAGGATACCATGGTTAATGGCATCAAAAGCGAGTGTGGTATAGTGGTTACAGTGTTGGACTAGGACTGGGGAGACCTGAGTTCAAATCCCCATTCAGTCATGAAACTCACTGGGTAACTCTGGGCCTGTAACGTATCTCTCAGCCTAACCTGCCTCACAGGGTTTGTTGTGAGGATAAACATTACCATGTACACCACTCTGGGCTCCTTGGAGGAAGAACGGAATATAAATGTAAAACTAAATAAATAATAAATAAATAAATTAGACGCTGAGAGGTCCAAGAGAATTAACAGGGTTGCTCTCTCTCTCTCTCACTCTCTCTCTCTCTCTGCACAGGTCATTCCACAAGGTGACCAAAAGCAGTTTCTGTTCCAAAGCCAGGCCTGAAGCCTGATTGAAATGGATCTAGATAGTCTGTTTCCTCCAAGAGTGTCTGGAGCTGGTCAGCCACTACACACTCAAGCACCTTGCCCAGGAGGGGAATATTGGCACAGGCCGGACTGGGTTTCTTTTGGAGTGGTCGAATAATAGCTTTATTCAATGGAGCTGGGACCTCTCTCTCTCTCTCTCAATAAGGCATTTAGAACCTGCTGGAGCTAGCTAAAAATTCCCACCCTACTAGATTTAATAAGCCATGAAGGGCAAGGGACAAACATGCATGTGTTCAGCCATATTCAACTAAACACCTTGTCCACATCCTCGAGCATCAATAATTGAAACTCCTCTAGCAAAACTGGACTAGGTGTTACTCTGAACACCTCTCCCAATGACACTGCATTAACTGTGTCCAACTCATGGTGGACATGAGCGACTTTACCCTCAAAGTGCTATGTAAATGTATCTCAGCATGCTACTGAGGATTCAAATTCATCTTGCCTCGGGCCAGATTTCAAAAGGCCCCGCAGCACCAGGAAAAGCCCCAGTGGACAACATTAAGAGGATTCAATGTTGGACCCCCAAAAAGTTTCTTCTGTTCCATCACTGCCACAGAATAGGCTCAATAGTGAGCTCTAACCTGGGTTCGCTCAGACTCACCCCGAGTTCTCCTCCACTTAGACCAAGCATCTCTCAGCTTGCTCAGGTGTATACCAAGGCACTGCACAGGCTCTGCTTTGCAGGAGAGGGCACTTGGGAGCGATTATGTAAACCGCCCGAGCCATCTCTCAATTTCATAAAGCAACTAGGGCTTTGACAGGAGCACCTGCCATACCAGCTGGGAAATCCCCCACAGCCCTCAGCAGTCATTCGGAGTCCATCAATCTCAGGGGGTTGGCCATTTTAATAGGACTTCCACCCTTACAGAGTGGTGTAGCTGCTAAGACTCTAAGCCTCAGAAGCAAGTTATCTGACCGTGACAAGGGCATAGATAACATATCCCCCACTTTCAAATCACCATCCACCTGTCTAGTAAAAAAAAAAAAATCAAATCCAGAGTGTGACCCAACTCATGTGTTGGGCCAACAACATGTTGGGACAGACCCATGGTTGTCATTGTGGCCATGAAGTCCTAAGCCACTCCAGACAAGGCAGCTTCAGCATGGATGTTGAAGTCACTCAGAACAATCATTCTGGGAGTCCTCAACACTAAATTGAGACTACCTCCATGACCACAGCTGGGCAGCGAGGTGGGTGGTACACCAACAGAATTCCCACTCTGCCCTGAGAACCCAACACTAGGTACAAACATTCTCAACCAGCACTGGGGCCTAGAGAGGAAAATAGAGCTTTTATAAATTACAGCGAATCCATTCCCCAGCACTCCAGCCATGATTTCAACCATGGATGCCGTGCCTGACAATCTATTTTTCCTGAGTTTGCTGACCCAAGTGGAGGTTCTGCTTGTATGCTACTACTTAGGTAAGAGCTCTCAAACAGACCTCTAAATGGTTTTGTGAACAGGTCTTGTTTGTTACAGAGAGTTAAGATGCAAGAGATTAAACTGTAGAATATGTAAAAGCATTTTACATGTGTGTGTGTGTGTGTGTGTGTGTGTGTGTGTGAGAGAGAGAGAGAGAGAGAGAGAGAGAGAGAGAGAGAGAGAGAGAATTTTTTCACCCAACCTAAGGGGCAAAAATGTATCCTGCAGTTAGGATACATTCCTAACTGTATCCTAGTTAAAAATGGTTAACTAGCATTTCACCCAGAACCCCTTCCTTCCTATATGGCAAAAGGGCATGGTGGATGGCCCTTAGGAGCATCCGTTGCAGATATCCTGTAGCAGCTTATGCAGGGGAACGAATTTCACTGGAAGAACTCTTTAATTATGATACCCAATTGTTTAGTTAAGGAGTCTGTGGTGGGTGTTATTGTTTGTGTTTAACAAAGCAGAGACAAATTCTGTACTTGTGTTCAGTAGTGGGCAGGGGGTAGGGACAGGGTTACATAGTGCGTTCATGAGGAGCCTTGATTTTTGGTTTTGAAACTGTGCAAACTATGGACATTTACAAAATAAGTGGATAGAGCTAATTTGTCACAGAATTCTTTCCTTTTTGTTGGAATACACTATTAATTGTACATTGTACTCAATGTCCTGGTATGATACCAAACACGATTTGGACCTGAAACACTAAGTTGGACCTGAAACCTTAAGGAATGGAGCTACTCTCATTATTTACCCACATTTTAGTACCATGAAAAAGATAAAACAAATTCAATTTCGGAAACACTCTTAAAATAAAAAAGTATTTAAAATATTGACATGATGTAAATGACCTATTTATGAGATAAATGCAGAGGCCTGTCAATGTGCATTTACAGCCATTTCACTCACCAATGGTCCTTATACAAATTACTTACAAGTCAACTGGTTCCAAAGGAATGTGGTGTCTTTTATTCACGGGCACTGTTCACCAAGCTCCAGCTCACATATACCACCTTGTCATTTCAAAGAGACTTAAGGGGGGCCAATATTCAGTGGGTTGTAATTGAATGGGACTTGGTGAGAACACTTGAAGGTTTCTCTTCATAGTTTTGCAACTGTAAAACAAATTGCATGTGTGAAAGCATTTCTTATACGAGTTATCACAGCGGGTTTCAGTAAAAAAAACCACCTCTTTAGTTCAGCTTCCACCAGTAGGGATTTGGCTGAGGGCCATGGAGGCTAAAGAGAGCTTTTTTTTTTTGTAAAGGCAGCCTAACTTAGACATATTGCACTAATATTCCATGAATTCTCCTCTATGAAAACAGCTGTCATACCACATTTGGAATATCAATAAAATGGAAAAGAAGAGAGAATGTTTTCTTAGAAACTCCTGATTTTAGCTTCGGGCAAGTTTTATAAGACAGTAACTAAATCCCAGAAAAAATAAGACATTTAATTAAAACACTTAATAAAGGATGATTAAGACTGTAATAATAAAATAAAATGTTCACTTTCTATTTTAACTACCAAAATAGGGAAAGTAGACTGACATGATTAGACATAATTTATTGGTCCTATTTCTTTTCATGCATTAATATGCTTTGGTCCTCAGCTAGTGAACCAATAGGCAAGTCCCTGCTAACTTCAGATGATTCCCCTCCATCTGCTGTTTTGTTACTACTGCCTCTCTCTCTTCCTCCCCTAAGTTTAGATTATATTATATTTTAGGCAAACTGTTATGTGTGGAGTTTGTTTTTGGTTTTTAATGTTCTGTTAGCTGCAAAATACAACTGTCAATGCTATTACATTAACAACAATCTGCATTGTATTGGACTTTTAATAGCTATGTTTTTGACATTTAGTGACCTAGGTAATGGTACATGATCACACCTTCTCTCCAGCATGCTAATACAGGGAGAGGGGGCAGGAGTTGTGCAAAGCCGTGTAAGAGCATACATCACTGTCTTTGGGGCACATGACCACACATACCCAATCAGCTTTGGGGTGGGGTGACTACTGTTTAAGCTGGCCTCATCATTTCTCTAGTCACCCACCCACCTACACGTGTCTCAGTGGGAGAATAGCCAGTTGCCTTTGGGGGCTTTGTAGGATTTTTTGGTAGGTTGTTGTGGTTTTGCTTCCACCAATGATGGTCCAGGGGATTACTCTATGCTTTCCTAGGATCTACTCTCACTAGAGATATTGCTCTGATCCCAGTTTAGGAGCACACCACTCCTTTGAGGTAGGTGTCACCAGTTGATCTAAAGCCACTGACCAGGCTCAGACATGACTTAAACAACCTTAGAACTGTCCAGTTTGGGTAACTGGCATGATACAGCCAGAGTCCAGAGAACAGCTTGTGTAGACAATACTGAGCTAGATGGCAGTTGCCTGTGTTCCTAAGCCTGCTCTAGACACGCAGTATAATAGTCTAAAAACAAAACACCCGTAACATATTACTTTAAAGGGAATATGGGGAAGTGTTTTTGCAAGTAACCCTCCAGAACCTTTTAAACCAAACAAGCCACCTTTAAGTATATGTAATTGTGGGAACTAGGACCCTTGCAGGATCAGCTCTCAGCTGCAATGTCACATAGTGACCACTGGGAGGGTTAGGCTCATGGATAAAGGTGTGGGACTCCTCCCCTCTTTGTTCTTCCAGTGTTAGTCTCTATTTTGTCTTTCCAGAGATGGCTTTTTTCTTTTCTTTTTTTTTTGTCTATTTTTTGGGCCATGAGCTACAGCTGAAATTAAGCTGCAGGCTTTTTCACATTTGTGTGTAATCTTTTCTTTTAAATAAATCCTTGTAGTTCTTCAATACTAAAGAACTGTCTCAAGACCTCTTACTTTGCTGCTTTCTCACCGAACTGGTTTTGCTTTCCTGTTTGGGGACTGAACTGCCATTCTTCCCCTATAGAAATGTATTAGAAAATCAGAGTTGTAAAGAGAATAAGGAACGGGGGGAGGGCCGTGAACAGGGGGAAATGGGAGTAAAGAAAGGCACACAGTAAATCACAAGAGGGGGAAAACATTAACCAACCAACTAACTAAAACTAGTTTTACCTGAGTTCGGCAACTGGGCTGTCCCCTGGCTGAGAGTGTCTTAATCTCTACAGTCTCCCTTTCTTGACATGGTGACTATTCTTAGAAGATGGTGACTAGTGCCTGGTGACAAAATGGCTGGGGTCTGGCCCCCTATTTTATAGTTACTAAAGAGGATAAAGTTTTTCCCACTCTGCCAGAGATAGAGAGCTCTAGGATCCAATGAAAAGAGCCAGCATATCTCTGATGTTACGCTGGTCTCAGATCAATCCAGGGTTGGGTTTTCCCTCCAAACTTGAGGTTCCTGCTTCTCAAAGTGTCTGAACAAGCATATTTAAAGGTGGGTCTCATTTGAGCTGGTTACCTATAATAAACAAGAGATTATGACTGAGTGCCAGAGGCAATAATTGCCCTCATTCAATAACAAAAGGGAGGCAGCTCCTGTTGGGAATTCTCTCTGGTAAGAGAAACCCTTTTTCATTATAGCAGAGTGCACAGAGGCACAACACAGCAGAATTTGGTTAGGCATGTGTGTATGCTGAGAGTAAAATAACTTGGAGCCAGTTCATAGTTTCAAATCAATGTAAAGAGTATTTATTAGAGAACTCCATTCTAGATAGGAAAGTGAAGAGATAGGATCTCTAATCTATCTATCTAGCTGGATGCAGATGGATTCTGCATCTCTACACACATGGTGCAGAGAGAGAGAGAGAGGAGCTTGCATGTTGCAAGGGAGAAGGAAGGGAAGAGGAAGTGGCTGGCCAGGCAGGCAGGAAGTCCCTAAGAGTAGCAATCTACATACCAAAGGGATAGTGTCAGAGCAGTAGAGAAGGGATGACCAATGTCTTGACCTCTCTAGCCCTCTGACTCACTAGTCTGTCCCCCTCTGTCATTGAGACATGAGACAGACAGCGCAAAGTCCTTCACTTCCAACAGTTCCACCCCCCCTCCCCATTCGGAGCACTCAAAGTGGACAGGAAGTATCAAGCATTCCTGAGTAAGATGGAGATCTGCATTTTGTCACACCACCTGAATGCAGTAGGGTGGTTTTGTTTTGTTTTGTTTTGTTTTTGGCCTACTTCTCGCTGGTCTATTTTGTTGGACATTAGGTTAAGGGCAGTGTCTGTTAAATAGTGTAGCCAAATTTAGGGTGTAGTTTAGAGTAATGGTGTTCTGCAACTCCATCTTCCAGGTCAAGATCAACCTAAATGAGTGCCCTGTGGTGTTTCATCCACACACACACACACACACACACACACACACACACACACACACCCGTAACGCTGTCTAAAAGTGCCCTTTTTATTGATACATATATTGGAATATCATTGGATTGCATGGGGAAATGAAAGTACTGCACATTTATGGCACTAGGGGTCAAGGAGACCCCAGAAAATGCTGTCATAATACTCCAAACATTCTTTATGTATGCAGATGCATAGACCAGACCTGTTCCTTCCATGTCTTGTGAAAAAGGAACATAGAGACTATATAATGCACAATATATTTGCTGAATTAGTAATGCCAGTAACTCTGGGTTTGGGGGGATGGCGTGCATCCCAGTGCTTTGCTTGCTTCTTTACTCCTTCCTATAAACAGTGAAGATGCTGGCTGTTTGTTTTTTTACTGTGCAGTTGGTGTCATGCTTAATGCAACTCCCAGGTTTTTAAAGTATTTGGGTAATTCAGGAGACTTGTTACTTCAATACCTTATTGATACAGTATATTGGTAGTACTATAGTATTATATAATACTTTGGGGTACTACATAACTCAAAAGCATTTGTAGACATGCTTGAGAAGAGTGAACCTAGGGAAGATCGTGTGTGTTCAATCTCTATGCACTTTTCCAATAAGGCAGGGAAGGAATAGGTTCTAGTCTAAGTGTCTATGGACATGAAGCATGCTTACAGCACTTTCAGTGACATTTCTCTTTGACTCCTAGCACTATAAGTGCATTTTAGTTAACCTGGAGTCCAGAAAGAGTTGCCGATGCCCTAATAGCTGTATTAATGAAAAGGGCACTTTTAGACAATATTATGAGTGGGTGGTGGATGAAACAGCACAGGGCACTTAACCTCATTAAGGCTGCTTCTGATATGGAAATGGAATTGGATAACAGTGGCCCCAACTTCTTATGGTTTTTAAACTTCTTCATTGGGACACAACTGACCCTGTTTTCCACTGAGGATTAATAAACATTGCAGAACAGTCAGGAAAGCTGAGGGAAATGTGAACTGCACGTGACTTTCCCCAAACTAATTGTAGAGATTCTGTGCTAAGGATCAGAAGTCAGGCAGAGTAGAATCCTACGCACAGCCTATCCTTTGAAGGCTTAGGAAACATAATGGGGGAAATACATACATCCCCAGTTTTGAACAGGAAAGGATACTGGTTGATGTGATGGTTTGTAGATTAGGAATCAGCAGCTGGGGTCCCCAGGGCCAAATCCAGCCCTTGAAGAGCACCATTAGGGGTGTGCATGGAACCGGCTGGTCCAGTTTGGTCTGGCCCCCATCGTATCCCCCAGTTCGGTTCGGTCTGGGAGGGGCAGTTCGTGATTTAAAAAAAATTACCTCTAGCCCCTTCAAGGGGCTTCCTAAAGGCTGTGGGGGATCCAGGAAGGTTCTCCCTCTGCCTGCCAGCTTCTTAAATCACCGCCATGGCCCATAATATGATCTTTTTTGTCCCATTCAGGCCTCTGTAACTGCGCACGGCAGCCATTTTGCCTGCCACCGTGCATGTGCAAATGGCCTCTGTGAGGCCCTGGGCTATGCCAGGCCTCACAGAGGCCATCAGTGCATGTGCAGTGGCAGGCAAAATGGCCACCGTGCACAATTACAGAGGCCTGAACGGGCTACAAAAGATCATATTATGGGTCGCGGTAGTGATTTAAGAGGCCAGCAGGGGAGGGAGGGAGCACCTTTGTGGGACTCCCCCCCCATGGCCTTTAGGAAGTCCCCCGATGGGGCTAGAGGTAATTAAAAAAACTTAAAATGGTTTTCATCATCATCATCATCATCATCATCGTGAACTGCTGTGGGGGTTCGGTTCTGGTCCGGATGGTACTGGAGGGGGGGTTGGTTCAACCCCGAACCCCCAAACCAAACTCCAACCCCCCGAACCATTTCACACATCTTAAGCACCATCTGTCTCTATATCTGCAACAGCAAGAGAACTATAAGGAGGGAGTAGCAGCCATGAGGAAATGGTGTACTGGCCATCCAGTTTGGAGGAAGAAGAAGGGGTGTTTGTCTCCATCTACTTCCTGCTTGCTAACTAGAGCCATAAATAAACCCAAGGTGTCCCTACACACTGTGCTGCTTTCATGTTTTCAGAGTTACCTGATGATAGAGACAGGTGGCAATATAATAATCCTTTGGCACAAGAGAATATGGCCTGCCTATTTGGGCTGTTTGTGTTACTTGTAAAAGCTGTCTTGAAGTCATAAACGCATGCTCATTGATATTTTAATGGCAATTTGGGACCATAGTCTGTCTATTGATAGTAAATGAGAATTTATCTGAATAACTTGGCGTGCCCTTTAAATACAAATTGCAATTTCTCATTGCAAGGTGTGAAGCTATTAAAAACGAAGATAAAGAGGTAAAACATAAAATGTCAACTTTTCCTAATTATCACCAGCCTTCCTGGCAAAAGTAGCTGTTTTAAATTCTGGCACTGATAAGGACCCACTATCTGTTATTGCAATCTTCTGTGTGAGTCATACAGGTTACACAAATCTTCAGTATACTCTCACAGATAAGGAGGCGTTGCTTAAAAATTAGGGCTTCAGGGAGCTGTTTAAAAAGTGTTACAAACTGTGCTGAATAAATCCTTCCAATCTTACGATCAGCTGTAATTGCCATTTTCCCATCAGACTTATTCTGCATCACAAGCCCGGGAAGCAGCAGAGAGGCTTGCACATTAAACAAAGAAACTGAGTGGACATGTAAAGACTGCCAAGAACTGTGCCCTACAAGCTTTCAAGGGATTTCTGAGGCATTAAGCTGAACAGTAAATTGAGGAATTGTAACATAAGGCAATGCTAAAACAGACTGTGCCACTGCTGTCTTGTTCTGAATGTTTTTATGGGGATTACTGGGATTGGGCAGAAGAAAGGTGCTGTAGCAGAGCTGAAGTGGGTACCTCAGACTGAAGAAAGCAAAAGAGAAAGCAACAAAACAGAGTTTTGTGCTCTTTAAAGAGAGAAAACAGATCTCACTAGCAACCCACACAAGGCTTTGGCCAGTGTATCTGATCTAATGCATTCATGACAACTCCCTCAACTAATCCCCGTGTTTGATTTGGTTATTAAATTTATATCCTGTCCATTGACCCAATCCCCCTCAGTCCATTTTACAACAATTGTGCCTGTGCCTCAGGAGAGAAAGATCAGAAAGAGACTGCAGCAGCAGCAGCACTGAGAGAAGAGACTGGTGATGGTGATCTGGGCCGGCCTGCCTGGCCCACTGAGTGGTGTGAGAGGCAGAGAGTACCTGCTGGGCTTATCTGTCTCTCTATTTGTTCTTCTCCTTTTAATTTGCAGTCCCAACAATTGCTTTTGCTTTCTTTTCTTTATAAATTGTACCAGCCCCAGTGGCTTTATCTGGGTGCTGCTTGGACATTTTTCGCTTGGATGTCTTATACTTGCTTGTAGCCAGCCCCCAGTGGTTTTAATAAACGTGGTGCTGTGCTGCTTCCCCACCTCTTCAAGCCCCAAGCTGCACTGACCTTTTTGTTGAAGCTGGTGTTTGCCTGGATTGGACTGTATTTTTAAAAAAGATTGCAGGCTGGTCTGTTCTGTCTGGTGCCCAGTTTGCCAATGACAGGGTCTCCCCCTTGCCTCTGGGTTTTTTGTTTGTTTTGGTTGTTTGGGAGGGTGCCTGACTGGTGCCCACCTCCCCTCCCCTCAGCAGTTGAGTCTCAGTGGCTGCTCGGCCCAAGAGTGCCTCTGAGAGCAACACCTGACAGACTACAGCCGAAGACATGGGAAGCCCGCAGCTGAAGATGTCATATGGGGGTGGGGGGATCACCACCGCTTGGTCTTGTTTAAATAGAGTTGGACTTGTTTAAATAGGGCCTAGTTTGGGGAAGGGATTAGGTGGGTAGTGGCAGTACTGTAGGAGGGGTGGGCTTGGGTTAGAGAGGCCACATCAATCCCCTGCCCTTTGCCTTCCTTTCCCTTAGACTTACCCCCATGGTTGCAAACAGCTGCTCCCCTTCAAAAAAAGTCACCCCAATAAAGCCGGCTTCTTTATTGGGGGAGGATTTAATTTTTCTACCTTCTGTGTGTGCACCACAGTTCTATAGATAGTGTTGTGTGTGCCACACAGAGCATGAATAGACCACCCACAGCCCCACACACCCTTAAAGGCATTTCTTCTCTCCCCCCACCCGCCATTAGAGTTAGGGCTTAATTTTTTTAAAAAAAAAAACTAAGATGTTTGGGAGGGTGAAAGGCAAAGCCAGGAGCAGAGTGGCAGGCAGAGGGAGGGGTGATGCTGCTGGTTGTGATAGGTGATGGTGATTTCCAAAAAGCAGGTAAACAGGTCCTTACTTGCTCCTGCACCACCCCACAGCTTTCCTGGGTGTGGTGCTTGCTCTACAAAAGGCTGCGCACAGCTGCGGTGCTGCTCCCTGCAGCCTGTGCTTGGCATCATGCCTGTGCTGCTGCACATGCATGGCAGCCATGTGCATGTCAATGCCACACAAAGGTTGCAGGAAGCTCTGTGCCCAGAAAAGTGGTGGAATGGCACAGAAGCAGGTAAGGACCTGCTTTTAAATGGAACTGCTCCCCACCCCACCCAAGGCTGCTCAAGCCCATTTGGGCTCATCCCTATCATATAGAAAACAAAAATTCAGCAAGAGAGATGTGGGAAAGATTGGTCTTTCTACAAAGAACAAAGAATAGTTAAGTTTTTCTTATGCTGCAGTTGTGTAATGAAAGATTCAAAGAGCGAAAGAGTTTGCAAGTGCACATACAATCATTTTGGGGAATACTGGAAGAATTGGAACTGCAGGAGATAAATATGCCAGCTCCAGCAGAAACTGGACTTAATACCTTGCATAAAGAATAAGAATATTGCCAATTTTCTACAAATTAAATATAATGTGACTTTGATTTTTGTGCAGGACGGTTTGCAAAAATTTAATTTGAAAAGGAAATCAGAAAGGGAAAAGTCAGTTTAAAATCAAGCCTACAAAGCTGCTGATGGTAGGCAATGTTTCACACATAGAAGCACTTTGCATCTGAGGAATGCTTGTGCTAGCAAAGAGTGAGGGAATTATCTTCAACAGAGAAAAGGGAATAAAATTAAATTCCAGGAAAATGGACTTTCGGACAAACAAATAGGCCTATGCCTATGCAAAAGTGAAGGCAAGAAAATTTTATTTTGTATAAGTACTGTGGATCTTCCTTTGCTCTAGCAGATGTCCGTTGGACTCTTCTTCAGAAAGAAGCTTTTTTCATTCATTATTATTCGACTGAGGTACCTCAAGGTTTGAATTCTGCCAATGATCTGTCCTGTTTTTTATAGTATCTTCTGCCTTGATACCATTCATAGGGTTTCCTAGTTTATACCCTTTGGATTTGTTTCATCTCAGTCTCCTTTTCGGCTTTTCGTTAGTTATTCCTTATTAGAGGATTATCTCCGTTTATCTTCTTCTGCCTTGGTTACAGCTTATGAGGCATTTAGTTTTTTGTTTGAGGTAGTAATATATATATGTTTTGGGTTGGTGTGGCTCTCTTTCGGTTTTGCTTTTTTACATGTACTTATTCGGTCTCTTTTTGTCCCTCGGTGGTATGGTACTTTTTTGCACCTTGTTTATTATGTTGTTATTAGTGAAGGGACAACTCTTAGCTAACAATCACCTCTTGAGTTTTATGATCTACGTGACATAGCCTGAGGTTAGCATTCATGACAGGCTACTCCTTTAAGTGAAGTTTGAGTTCTTGGGAACAGCTGAAAAACCTTTCGGTTTAATTTCTCCTCCTTTATAACTTGTGATGAGCTCTCATTAGCTAGGTGAACCTTGAGACTTTAATATGCTTGGATAAGTTTGATTGTATAGAAATGCTTTTTTATCTTTATGTAAGTTTTGTTGCATTTTAGCTTTTGTTTTTTGTTAGTAATGCTTTAGTGCATTATATATACTGGTTTATGTTTTTCATATTACTATTTCAGCTTGTTCTAATTGTAATTATTGCTGGGATGATTTATAGGCAGTACCTACCCTTTAAGTTTTATGTCCTATATGATATTATATTGTTTGAGGTTTGCATTCTATGACACGCTATACCTCTTAGTGAAGTTTGTGGTTTTGGGCACAGCTGAAAAACCTTTTGGATTAATTATTGCTTTTGTTCATGACCTATGCTGAGCTTTTTATTAGTAAAGTGAACCCTGAGTCTTCTAATAAGCTTGGATAAGCTTGAATGCATAGAAATGTTATTCTATATTTCGTGAGTGGTTTTTGCATTTAGCTTTTACACTTTTCTGTGTTATAGATACTGCTTTATTTTTTTATATCATTATTTCAGCCTGTACTAATGTGAAACAGCCCCTAATGAAGCTTTTGGTGAAACAGCTCCTTATCCTGGGGTGGCTGTTGTGTGGTTTTTCCCTGGTATGATATGTCTTCCATAATCAGTCATCACAGAGTATGTTGTTTGCTTTTTTTGAATGAAGGACTCATGACTTGAACTATATGCATTTACAACATCTCACTGAGTACATCGTTTCCTCCCTTTGGATTTGAGGACTTATCACCTGTACTGCATGTACTCATCATCTTTCTCATTCTGAAGACCTATTGGACTCTGTCTGGATACACTGTTTTCTTATTTTTCCATTGTACATTGTATTTTCATTTGGTATTATGTTATATTTTTACATGTATTATACAGATGCATTTGATTATTCTCATGTGTGCTGAGAGCTGGTTATTCATTATTTATCATTTTTTGTCCATGGTTTTTGCACATTTTTTCCTTCCATGCAAAAGTGAAAGCAATGAAAATAATGCAGAGAATTATGGAAAACTGTGCACTCAAAAAAATAAAAAGGCTGGGTTGATGCAAGTCATTCTAGATGCCAACAGGGGCTTGAAGGAACTCACACCACCACCCCTGCTGCCTCTGATATTTCTGGAGACTCTCCACTACCACCGCCTGAAAATAAAAGGTATTAAGGATACTTTAACTCACCCCCTGCCAGCCCTATAATAATGAATCCCCCTTTCTTTGTAAAGGGGAATCCTTGCCCAATTTCCTTTTACAAGTATACCCCTGAACCGGCCCACAAACCAATTCTTAGAACTGGGGCTGGGCCAGTTCGAACTCAGATTTCCCGAACCGTGCCAGATCAATTCAAAACATGGTTCATATTTAACCTGCTTGCACATCCCTATTGTGGGCCCTTTTCTGTAGACACACCAGGAAAGAATCTCTATTTCTTGACTTTCATAGATGATTTTTCTTGCTACACTTACTTACTCAGAGAAAAATGAGGTGTTGCCAAAATTTAATGAATATATGGCTAAAGTAAGCAATAGGTTTGGAAGAAATCCTAAGTATTTGTGCACTGTTAATTGTGGGGAATATATTAGGAAGGCTATTGGGCAATACTTAAAAGAGCAAGAAATTAAACATGAGAGAACAGTACCTGATAACTCAGAGCAAAATGGAATGGCAGAGAGAAAGAAAAGAACTTTGAAATGTCTAGATCAGGGGTGGGGAACCTTGGCCCTCCAGCTGTTTTTGAACTTCAACTCCCACCATCCCCAGCCACAATTACTGGAGATGGTGGAAGTTGTAGTTCAAAAACAGCTGGAGGGCCAAGGTTCCCCACCCCGGTCTAGATGCTTCTTAATGCAGGTCTGAAAAACATACTGGGAAGAAGCAGTACTGACTGTAACTTATTTGCAGAATGGACTTACAACTAGGAAGGAACAACACCTGAACTGCAAAATGGGACAAAAACCGTAAAGCATTTTAGAATATCTGGATGCAAAGCATCTATTAATTCTCATAGACATTCTCGTGGGGATGCGTGGCAGTGCCCTCTCGAGAATGGCGACACCCTTGCAAGAGTTGCAGTTTGGGTGGGTGGTGGAGCCAAGAGTGCAGCAGGAGGTGGCCAGCCAGCTGGTGGCCTCAGCCTTGCTAGCGGAGGCATCTGGCCAGCAGAGAGAGAAAGCAGCACCAACACTGGGCCAGCTAGCGGAGAGGGAAAGCAGCACCACCACTGGGCCGGCTGGCACAGAGAGAAAGAGCCTGCCGGGCTGCCACCAGGCAAGTGGTGAGGGAAAGTGGCACCACCACCAGGCTGGCCAATGGAGAGGGAAAGTGCCCACCAGGCCAGCCGGGGAGGGAAAGCATTGGCCAGGCCTGCGGGCGGGGAAGAAAAGTGCCAGGCACTACAGTACAAGATAGTACCCTGGATGGGGAGGGAAGAGAAAGCAGGTGGGGGGGGGATGGACTGGGGCTGAAGTGGCGGGGGAGAGAATGGACTGAAGCTGAAAGGAGGGAGGAGAGACAGGGAGGACTAGGGGCACAGATACTATGTGCCCGGGACACCCATTATGTATATATTCCTAAAGAACTAGGAGGAAAATTAGATTGCAGAAGTGGAGGAGTATTTATAGGATATGTATTGAGTAATAAAAGCTACAGAATATTTGATCCTATCACAGAGACTATTAAACTATGCAGTGTTGCATATTTTTGATGAAAGGCAAAAATCAAATGCCAATGTGATGTCTGACTGTGACCTGGATTTTCCAATAAGTGAAAAGGCTGAACAGCTACCACTGCAACAGAATGAATAAGTAATCATAGAGTATGATATAATAGAGAGACTGTTACTATATATTCTATAGATTAAATCTATATTCTATTGAACAAGTAATCATAGACTATGATATAATAGAGAGACTGGGGTGACTGAGACAGAAACAGAGAGATCCAATGAAGAAGGGTAGATGCAACAAGTAGTGAGATGCTCAAACAGGATCAATAAAGGGATTCTACCTAAAAGATTGTCACTGGCAACCAGAGAGGAGAAAATGCCAGAAGCTACATATTGGCACAAAATTGAAGGCATACCAGATTCAGACACAGATAAATTGTTGCAATCAGAAAATGAAAAGTTTGCATCATATCATAAAAAATGTGGGACTTGGAATTCAAGAATGAGACAATGAGAATGGAAATGTTAGGATTTTTCCATAGATATTGGCCGCATTCACACGTAACATGAAACGGGAGATCTCTTCACCTCCAGTTTTGGAAACTGTGAAGTCATTCACACAATCAAGAACTGTGTTGTACCCAGGTTTGGGAGCTGGGTATTCTCACAATTTTTTGTTGTGTGGCAGCAAGGTTGGAGGAAAACCTGGGTAGCCTTTCCTCCTACCTACCTTCCACACAATCACTTCTACCCATGGTTTCCTCTAAACCTGCTTTCACACAACCAAAAAATTGAGAGTACACCCAGCTCCCAAACCTAGATAGAACACAGTTTTTGATTGTGAGAATGACCTCTGTATGTCCAAATGCAGGCAAACACAGTTTTGTCAAGAAATGCACCCGCAGTTTCCCTCCATGAACTGCAATGTGCACCCTTCAGTTTTCATAAGGTTTTGCTGCCTGTACCTTCGGTGCCAGTGTTATGTCCGAATGCTGGCACTGCAGTTTCATCCCTCTGCAATCAGAGTTGATGGAGGAAGCTCCTCCCTCATTCCAGTTGCAATTGACTGTGTGGGCTGTCCTTCATGAAGGAAGAAATCCCACACAGCCAGTTCCCCCTCCTTTCCACAGCCAGCAAGACCTCAGAGAGATAGCTCTCTGTTTCATCCATATGCGGAAGGGAGAGTGGAGGGAGGGGCATGCACAGTTCTGGTGGTTCCATGTTATGTCTGAAGGCAGCCATTGTCTCAGTTATCTGTATGGGACATGTTTTTCTATTTGAACGTATCTATGTACTGGCTTAGGGATGGAGTCACAATGTTTGTTTGCTATACACTTGTTGCCTTAAATTCAAACTGAGAAGTTCTCTCTCCTTCTGCATAAGAGACTATTAGTCTGTTGATTGTTTTCTTAGCCTATGTTTTAGTTAATAGTGAATATCAAATTCTTCTTTCTCAGTTAAAGTATATATCTCCCCATTATACAAGTAGTAAAACAATCACCCAAACGAGTCTGCTCCTAGATAGTTATTCAAGAAAACACAATATATCAGCAACCTGTTCACTGGTATTATTAATGTTATAGACAGAACCAGAGAATTAACACATGTGTCAGTGCAGATTGGTTAGACTGAGTGATTTATAGAGGATAAGTAATTAATTACTCAGCAACACATACAAGAAGCAACTACTTGTGATCTCAGAGGGGCTGGGAGCCTGGCAGCAACACTTCAGATTCTCATGGGCAGTGTGTAGAGCTCAACAACCATTCTAAACCAAGCAATGTTTAGAATTGAATGGGAATGGGAAATGATGGAACTAGATGTTATGAGGAAATAATAGGAGTCCCAGCCCGTGGGGAGTATTTACAGGGAAGAATTGGTGGTTGTGGAAGCGGTGCTTAACACTTCCTTCATCCACCAATTGTCATCTACATCTACAATGCCCCCTTTAACTTATCTGCAATGCCCCCTGGACTGAGCTCCCAAAGCAAAAATGAGATGTCCTAGGGAGCATTTGCAGAGGACAATTGTCAGTTGTGGGAAGATTTTGTACCCCTCACTCCAGTTTTCTGATCCTTTCCTCTAAATGCCCCCACATTCCTGCTATCCCAGCAAACACAGGATTGAGAGCATATGCTTGAGATAACATAGAATTCTGTCTAAAGTGGCAACATTACAATGGAACAGATGTCGAGATTAATAAGAAACAAACAGTAGGATTTAGTCAAGCCACGTGGAGTCTTGAAGATAACAGCAAGAAGTGTGTGTTGAACACGAAGGGGAGAGAAGGAGAAAGAACCAAGGCAACACTTGATATGGTAAGCATGCCAGGAAAATAGATTGTCTTTTTAGAAGATAATAATTTTAATCTTCATCTTCCAAAAGTAAGATTCAGCAAATTGTCACTTTATGGGAAGGAATGTCAGTGGAATTTCCAATTTAAACATTTATGAATCAATAAGCCTCTTAGCACCTTGTAGAACAGACACCTATAAGATGCTCTTAAATGCCAAAGCATTTTCTTCTAGCACTGTCGAAATAGCCTATTTGTTATCCTTTCCTTTCAAGAAATCCCTTACACAGCACAGCAGTACAACAAAAAGCAGAATTTCCCAACAGAAAGGCTGTGGAGAGGTTTTTCTTATCCACAAAGAGTAACAGGGGTGCTATTGACTTGACAAATTGAATTCTTAAATGCACACAATATACACTACTATGGATTTAAGTGCTCGCACGTTTCAGAGAAAGATTCATACTTGATCCTATTTTCCAGTTCTGTCTAATTTTCCGACTAATAGCTAATCAAAGAAAACAGCATTCAAAGAAGATACAAAATATGACAGAAAAACACTAAACACTAAACTCCCGTTTGTCAATTCACAGTTGCAGCCAACGTCATTATATCTGAAAATGGTCACCAAATGTGGTGAAGCAAAATGAGATACTTTATTTGCTTTAATTGATTTTCACAGTCACTGCCTTTTCTTTCTGTTGACAAAAAGATTTGTTAAGAATAAAAGGAAGCAATTCTGTTCCATTAAAATCAATTGAACTAGGGCAATGGCTTCCATCAGAGCAGGATTTCACCCAATATTTTTGTTGTGTTTACTACAACCAACAGAACCAAGGACATGGAATCAAAAAGCTTGATTCTATGTACCGCTATGCTGAGCACACTCAATTGCCTAGCCAATAATGCAGCAGCTGCCATTGGTACTACTGGACCAGTGCTGGCACCTGGCATAGTATACTGGCATGGCACTGGTACAGGAAGAGATGGAATGGGGCCAGCATGCCTCATCTTAGGGGTTATTTGGAGACAGGGAACTTCAAGCTTTAGCGCAACCACTTTTCTTTGGAAGAGAAATTGTGTTTGTATGATATGTGGGCAGAGCAAGATGGGTTTGCCACAACTGCCAAGCACAATAATCTACTTTCCCATGACAGAAGATTCTGCACATCCTAGAATACGTTAGTACCTTTATGCAACTGAGCTGCACACCTGCAATTTATTATTCATCTGCTCATTATTGTACATTATTATGGATATTAGTGTGTTTTTCGTATGGAAGTATTGGTTACAAAACCATTATAGTTTCTTATTATGCTTTGCTATGCCATATGCACAATGTGATGTTCCATGATGGTACATACTTATGAAGTACCAAGGAAATCTGTCATCCTGTTCAAGAAATACTATTGATTTTGAATACAAATGAAACAGTGACTCATCGGTGTGTTTCACTGGCTGCTCTCTGCTGGCTGCTCTCTGCTGCAATCTGAGGAGGAGCCGTAGTAGCTCATTGGTACTTTGCATGCTAAGGTCCCAGTTACAATCCCTGGCATCTTCAGGTGGGGTTGAAAAGATCCTTGTCTAAAACCCTGGATGCCTGCTGCCTGTCCATGTGGAAAATACTGAGCTAGATGGACCAATGGGTTGATTCGGCATAAGGCAGCATCATATTTTCATATCCTGGCAGCATTTGCTTCATTGGGGATACTGAGAAGGGAAGCTCTGGTTTTAATAGATAACTTATGGTTATCTGGTTTTAGATAACTTATTATACCTTTTGACTCTGTACAAGACAGTTCCATATGTTAGTAAGCTGATGATATCTGACCAGGGCTGTCCCTAATGGGGTGCGAGGCTGGGGGCAAATCAGCATCTGCCGGGTGGGGGGGGTTCCTTAACATTTCAAATAAATAAATAAATAGTATACATTTTTATGTAAAACCAAGACACAAATATACAGAGTTTAACACATATGCATTCCAAACTTAAATTCCAAAATTCAGGTTGGAAAGCACCATACCATTATCCATCCAAATTATTCACAGAATGCCTGCTGCTTCTCCATTTCAAAGGAAGAAAACATTATGCTACACTCACCCACACACCTGAACTCACAAGAATGTAATAGTATAACAAGTATATTTATGCAAATATACATTAGCAGAAACATTTCAACACGCAACTTAACATATTCCCACCCCACAGATTTCTTTACTCACTCCCCCTTCTGTCTCTAAAGGATCCAATATTTAAGAAACTGAATTTGCAAGAATGTAAAGTTGTAAAACACAACTTTTGAAAGTGATCCCCCCAACCTGACTCCTCGATTCCTTGCAGCAGCGACCCAGGCAGGCGCATCACCCCCTACACACACACCCCACACACAGTATTTAACATATGGGTTCTTATGGGGCACAAACAGCAATTGAACTCACAAGAAAACAAGCATTCTGTTCAACTCTCCCCCCCACACACCTTTTTGTGCTACTAAAATATTGTTAGCTGTATTTAAAAAAAAAAAAAAAAAAGACAACAAATGTCTGACAGTATCTAAGAAGACCAGTCTTGGTGTCTGCAGCCACAATCCAATGGGCCATGAACATAGGCGAAACCCCCCACAGAACTCAGCATTCTCTCTGCCCTCATTCTCTCAGCCTAACATTGTGAGCAATGTCCCAAACATAGGACACACAAAGTAAACTATATACTCCAGGTTAAGGAGAAAACTAAACCACTGATGCATGGATTTCTAAGCCTGCATTTTAAGCCTACTTGAAGTCCAGAGGAAATCTGGGGATTTGTGAACAAACAGTGGGGTTCCTAGTTATAGTTCATGTTGCTGCTTACTTATACCAAACACAGCACATCTGCCTTTGGGGGTGTGTGGCTTTGGTTCTCCGCCACTAGGAGAGGCGGGGTGGCAGCTGGCTGGTGAAGCTGGCTTTCGCCTGCAAGCAACACTCCCCCATGCTGTTGTGGTCCAGGCCTAATTTATATACTAAATATGCTCATTAGCTAGTATACAAAATTAGGCCTGTCTCATCAGTGTCACCAAGTGACCAGTTCTTTTGTATAGTGACCATGTAGGATCTGGGCACAAGGAAGAAAGGAGATCAAAGCAATCCTAAATGATTCAATGGGCTTTACTGAGTATAAAAGAATAACAACATCAATCTAATTGAGCAGAAAGCAGAACATTCTATCAGTATTGCTAACAATATTTCAACTCTAACCAGCAACAATATTCACCCAGTGTTCCTAACTAACATATGTGTGTGTGTATTAAATCTTCCTAGAGCCTAATATAATTCAGATATAGATGGAAAGGGGGGGTAAGGAAGGTTGAGGACTGGCATGGGTTGGGAAGATCAGGAGTTAGTAGAGGGAAAGGGGGGAAAGGAGGAGGAGGGGAAAGGATGGAGGGATCCAAGGCTTCTGGGGAGGCATATTACTCGGATCAGAGGCTTGAGAACGGTGGATCTTTCATCTGAAGGAGAGAGGCTTTGGCTGGGGACAGGAGCTTTTGAGAGCGGTGATCAAGCATGCAGGTTGCTCAGAGCACGGCTGAGAGTCAGAGCACCATGGCTGGGGAAGTCTTGACTTTTAATTATTCAGCCAGTCCAGAGAGATCTGAATCCCATCTTCTGTAAGCTGTAAGCTTAGAAGGGGAGGGGGGACATTGCCCAAAGCAAATCTGCATCTCTGAGTTGAAAATGGGCCCCTTCTCTTGTCCCAGATTTGCTAGCCTGATTCCATGAGGTGTTAAGGTGTTAGTAAAGTAAGACTTAAAGTCTATAAGTGTTTTCTTTGTGTGCATTTACCTATGTTGAATTTCTGTAGAGAGCAATTGAGTATAGCAGAGCAATCAATGACAAGGATTAACATAGATCTCTTGCAACAGGAAAGGGGAGATCAGCCTCTGGCCTCTTCCACAGACATTATCTGATAGTGAGTTACATTTTAGCATATTGATTAGCTCAGGCCTAGCCCTTGTGTTTCTGTGAGTGCCCATTTCACAATACAATGCTGGATCGCCTCTTCCTTCACAAAGCAGTTGAGATCTGGGTGTCAGTTCACCCTGAGTCCAGGCATTTAATTCATTTCTTAATAAAACGGAACCAGACACAGGCCTGAATTCCACATACTTCTGGATTGGTATCTCTGGGTCTAATGTTGGGGTACATGTGCCCCCAACAAAAGGGAATGGACTTGTGTGCCCCCAACAACGCCTGTCTTGAATCGCCCTTTAAGAGAGGTGGTGGTGGCTGTGAAATTTTGAGGGAGGCAGCAGGGGAGAAAGTGCTTTAACAATCAAATGAGGCGGACTCTGCATACCTGCCTCAGGATTTTCCCCTCCCTTGTGTCTCAGCCACCTGCTCTGGGCTCTGGCTGGACACAGAGAAAAAATACTCATTGGTCAGTTGCAGGAGGCAACAGTAACTTCCTTCGTTGTGGACAGTTCACTGGTCATAAAACCCTCGAGCCTTCCGGCCCAGTGTTCTCCTCATCTCCGAAATGGCCTCCAGAGGTTCTGCCCCAACTCCTCTCCAAAGTGCCACCTTGCTTCCACTCCTCTCCCTCCCCCCTCCATGCAGGCAATTTTGCAGAGAGATTGGGGTGGGGCAGCAGGGCTGGGCTGGTGGGGCTTCCTTCCCTGACTCTCCTTCTTGGTGAGTCCTTGAGGCTCCTTGGTGCAGAGGAAGCCAAACTCGCCTTGGAAGTCATGGAAGGGTGCACCAGGAGGCACAGGCCTCTGCTTGCAACAGCTTTGAACGACATGCTGATTCATCTCAGCCAATCAGCTCTGAGATGCAAGAAGGCCCACAAGGCAGCATGGGACCTTTTTTTTTGCATGCACACATCGGGCGTGCACACACCACAGAGGGCCACCCCCCCACCATGGCTGCCTTGCCTGCCACACCGGTGCCTGGAGCCAAGGCAGGTGCAAAGCTGCTGAGTGGCAAGGCAGGCTGTTTGCCGCTCTCTCTGTGTGTGCTGCCACCACTGCTGCCACTGCAGGGCCAGTCCAGGCCTGGGCCCAAGGCAATCGCCCCAATCACCCCACCCTACATATCTGATGGGGCTATTGCAAACTCCTAAAGCAGCCCCAACACTGCAGAAAATAAATGGCTGTGTGATCAGCGCTACTGCAGTTACTTCAATTATCACAAATGGAAATGATGGTAGTAGCACTAACTGTGCAACCGCTCATTCTCTGCAGCATTGGGTCTGCCTTAGGAGTCTGCAAGAGCCCCAATGCAGTGTGCAGTGGCACTGTAACTGCTGCACATCACATCTGCCAGTATTCCTTTGGGTACTGAAAAGGAAAAGTCCTGTTTTGGTGAGAAGAGTGTTCTTTGATTTGAAAAACTGGGAAAATGTTTATTTAAAATAGTTAACTGAGATTATTTTAGATAGATTGCAGGAACACTGTTTAGGCAGGGTGATTTATGCATACAGGTTAATCATTAAATCACTGTTGTATCACCTCAAATATAACCCATTTCAGTGGAGCCATTTCAAATGTTTGGTTGCCAGTCATCAAGTTGTTACAGAGATAGCTTTTCTGGTTGCTCCCAGGAGCAGCCATCCACCTGGTTTGGAGCTACAGGCTTGTAGTTTCCATTTTTGCCTTTCAGAACTCACAGGTTTGTGGGCTCGCCATTTGGTTTGCCAAATGAGTTAACACAGGCTAACTCATGACTATGTCACCTGGCACATAGCCTGGGAAAAGGTGATTCTAAGTCCAAGTTTATCCCAAGACTGCAGGACGACTACCGCTGTGTTTGCCTCCCTGATTGCGTTTAAGGTGGAGAAGCATGAGTTAATTAAGTGCTATCATTCTCAAGAACAAGCCAAATACTCTCCCCTCTGTTGGCACATGAGATCACCTTCAAAGAAAGGAAAAGATAAGAGGTAACAAGCTCATCTTGTTTTGAACAGACTGCAGTGCCACTCACTACTTAAGCCAACAGAGGCTTATCCCTGCTTCGGTTCTGAGGTCATGAGCAATTGGGAGGGGCAAGGGAAAAGACGTAACACACAACTGTAGTTTTAAAACTTTATTTAAGCAAATGGGTACAGCTAAGCAAATATGCAGACAAGCCAATCAATCAAATGTTTCATAGTGTAGAGCAATGTTGTTCATAGGGATGTGCAAAACGTTTCGGGCACAGAACTATCTGTGCCCGAAACGACCAATTTTGGGTGATTCGGAGCCGAACCGAATCACCCATGATGAGACCCAATAATTTTCGGACCCGAAACGAATCACCCCTGTTTCGGGTCCGAATTTTTTGGGTGTTTCGGGTCTCCTTTTTGTGCCCTAGGAAAGTGCCAGCCTTGTCTTCTTCTTCCCCCTCCATTTTCAGTTTGACGTCTCTTTGAATTTCCCGCCTTTTTGCCTCCATTGCTTTCAATGCAGAAATTGCTTTCCTTTTACTTTAATTGAAAAGGTCCTGGGGCCAAAAGAGTGGGGTGGGGTGGTAGTGCCTAATGGGTGGAAGTTACCACCCCAATTGCAGAGGGATTGGGCAAAGGGCTGATTTTTGGTGAATTTCTGAAGTTTTAGTGTCTTTGGGGCAGATAGGGGGCATAACGTGGGATCTGGGCCAAAAGAGTGGGGTGGGGTGGTAGTGCCTAATGGGTGGAGGCTACAATTGCAGAGTGATTAGGCAGAGGGCTGATTTTTGGTGAATTTCTGAAGTTTACGCGTCTTTAAGGTTTTCCCCCATTAAGTATAATGGAGGGTGTATCGCTTCACATTGGGGGGAAAGGGGTGGTCTAGAGTGGTGTGGGGTTGGTGGTAGTGCCGGGTAGGGGCAAGGAAGCTACCTGAATTTTTTTCAAAGGATTTGGGCAGAGGGCTGATTTTTGGTGAATTGTTGAAGTTTACGTGTCTTTAAGGTTTTTCCTCATAAGTTATAATAGAATGGAGCTTTCAGCAGCCCCATAAGTGCACTTGGGGGGTGCTGGGGTGGCCCAGAGCGAGTGGTGGTGTAGTGCACATAGGGTACCAACCACCCCCATGGGTTTCTAACCCATGGCGTACAGGGTTCTGTTGTTTCTGAGGTATTCTGAGTGTGGATTCTATGATAGCAAATGAGATTTTCAATGACACCATGAATCCACTCTAATTTGCTATCATAGAATCTAAACCTTAAAGACATGAACTTCAACAATTAACCAAAACTCGTCCCTCTGCCCAAATCCTTTGAAAAAAATCAGGTAGCTTCCTTGCCCCTACCCGGCACTACCACCAACCCCACACCACACTAGGGCAGCCCTTTCCCCCTGACGTGAAGCGATACACCCTTCATTATACCTAATGGGGGAAAACTTTAAAGACGTGTAAACTTCAGAAATTCACCAAAAATCAGCCCTCTGCCCAATCACTTTGCAATTGGGGTGGTAGCCTCCACCCATTAGTCACTACCACCCCACCCCACTCTTCTGGCCCAGATCCCACTTTCTGCCTCTAATCTGCCCCAAAGACACTAAAACTTCAGAAATTCACCAAAAATCAGCCCTCTGCCCAATCCCCCTGAAATTTGGGTGGTAGCCTCCACCCATTAGGCACTACCACCCCACCCCACTCTTTTGGCCCCAGGACCCATTTTTCTTACCCGAATCGATTCAGATTCGGATTTGGATTTGAGTAAATCCGAATCCGAACCGAATCGGGGGTGATTCAGGTGAGCAAAATTCGGGCTCAGAACAGAACAGGGGTGTTTCAGTTCAGTTCCGAACTGAAACACCTAAAATACCGAATTGCACACCCCTAGTTGTTCAGAGTACAGAGCAGTTGGTAATTGACTCTTTGTAACTGAAATTAATTTTCACTAAGATGCAAGCAGTTCTAAAAACCAAGCTCATTATCTTACTTAGGCTGCTGGCCAAATCCTGTCTTATCTCCCTGCTCCTGACACAAAATGAAAACATTCTATAGCTTGTTTCTTAGTCAAGGGTCAACTGCAAGTGTGAGTGGAGAAAGGAGGGAGAGATGGGGGAAGTGATGCTCAGTCTGTGAGCCGAAAAGCTGAGAGAGAGGAGGGAGAGGCTGGGTGCTCATTCTGATGTATTAATAGATGAGCCAAAAGCAGAGGGAGGGAAAGGCAGAGGGATGGAGGGAGAAGAAAGATGGCAACACGGAGAACACGCTTAGACAGTATGCTGCTAAGCCAACTAACAGGGGCAGAGAGAGACCTTTCTGGGAAGCAGGGAAGAAAGAGATTGAAAGGAGGGAAGATAAGGTGAGAAAGGTAAGTTAATTCTGGAGGGCAGATTTGAAGGCATTTCTTGTAGATTAATAATTACTGGTCGGTTGTAGTCCTCAGGAGACCTTGGGGAAGCACAGGAAGGCTGTCGGCTGTCCAGGCAGTGAAGGTGAAAGAGGCAGGAGTGAAGGTCTCCCTGATGAAGGGAGCTGAATGGTACAGACTAAGGTTCATATACTATCCCCAGGGCGAGAGCATGTGTCTCCCTTGATAGAGCCCACATACTCCTTCTCCACTGGGGTCTGAGTATGTTTTTCCCTTCCTTGTGTGGGAGGGTGCCATTTGCAGAGTGTATAGTTATCAAGTGTGGAAAAATGAGATGCTATAGGGACATCTGTAAACAGGCCCAAACGTGAAAATTTATACCCCTAAAAAACCTGAAGGCTTTTCTCACAAGCAGCCTAACACAGGCTAGGGCAGCCTAGCCTGTGTTAGGCTGCTCATATGTAGCACTGGGATCTGCACAGACCCTGGTGCTGCCTGCCCACCTAACCCAATGTTTAAGCCCGGCCTTTAGGCAAGGATAAGGGTGCAAGCATGCCCTTAACGCCAGTGCTGGGATTGTGTTTGTGTGGGAGCTGCTTGCTACTCAAGTGCACACAGAGATGGGTGCCTAAGGTGCCTGTCTCATGGGGATATCCTCTAATGCAGTGTGCAGTGCATTGTGGGATATGTGGAGGCCAGGACACATCATCCTACCTTGCTTCAACACAAATGAAAATTTGGAGCGCACACACAGCTCCCAAACCTGGGATGAACACAATTTTTGATTGTGTTAATGACCTCAATTTTTGACTTTGTGAATGACCTCTATGAGCTGGGTCTCACGATCAGTAAGACCCGGTTTTGGAGTGTGTGCGGGGAGAGCGGGCTAAGCCCGCTCTCCCTGCACACGAGCGGGGAGGGAGCCCTGGGCAGCCAGATCGGCTGCCCACACGATTGCTGGCTCCATGACGGAGCCAGCAGAGGCTGGGGAGCTCGGGGGCCGCGGGGCCCCTGGAAGCTCCAGTATGCCCTGCATGAGCATGCATGGGAGACCCGCAGATCCGGGAGGCGGCTTTTTGCCTCCCCTCTGTGGGTCTACTTGTGAGTAGCCACGGTGCAGAGCTGCACCACGGCTACTCACAATCTGAAAGCCTGGGTTTGCGGAGCGCTCGCTCTGCAAACCCGGGCTTTAGGGAGGACTAAAAAAGCAGGCTAGCCACTTCTAAGCCGCTAGGCTTGCCTGCGAGCCCAGTGGTTTACACAATCAGCAAAAATCGGGCTAGGCTCTCCTAGCCCGATTTTTGCTGCTCGTGAGAATAGTGCCTATATGTGTCTAAGTAAACCCCTTTCCCTCCTTTCTAGATCTAGTTAACAAAGGTAGTAGTGGGTCTCTGGGTTTAGCTGTGAAGTACATGGACAGAGAGCCCCCTTTCTCTAGTGGCATTGTTGGGGTCCCACTTCTTCCTAGAACACTCATTGCCTAATGCAGTACCTGCAGGGCCCCTTATGAAAGGACCCTCTTAACCAATAGGAAGCATCTCCTGTGTGGAGTAGCAATGCGAAATGCAAGGAAAAACACACCTTATAACACAACTGTCCTTTATTGTTAAATGCTCCTCAACCTCTCCCATGCAAAGTATACTATAGGGCAAAATGCACAGAACAGCCACCAGCTCCAATGCCAAATGCTCCTTTCATTCCTGGTCAAGACAGTAGGGTTTTTAAATTTACACCCCTCTCCCCATGTGAAGGTTGTGTCCAGGAATTCGCTCCAAAAATTGTGGCAACTGTACTCACCTCTCCCAACCCTCAGCACTTTTCTTCCAGTCGCTTCACTTCTGGTATCAAAGCAAGGCTGGGATAAAAGCAATGGCGTTTGGGGAGGTATGGTGGGAGAAGGGAGAAGGGTTTGATTCCCTGCACACTCACAAACCCCTTTTCCTGTTAAAATAAGGCCCACATTCCCTGCCTTATATCTGAACAACAAATGAGCTTCCCCATTTAATGTAACCCTTAGTTAATATATTATTTGCCTTAAAATAGATATGCAATAATGTCAAAAGCCTTGAGTTAGGAACATAAGAACAGCTGTGCTGGATCAGGCCCAAGGCCCATCAAGTCCAGCATCCTATTTCATACAGTGGCCCACCAGATGTCTCTAAGAAGCCCATGGGCAAGAGGTGAGGGCATTTCCTCTTTATTGCTTTTGCTCCCCTGCAACTGGTATTTAGAGGCATTTTGCCTCTGAGGCTGGAGGTGGCCTATAGCCACCAGTCTAGTAGCCATTGATAAGAGGTCACAGAGCCAAAGGAAAAGTTGGAATGTATTGTGTAACTTTTCATAAATGACTATATTCATAAACCAAATATTCAGTGCATATCCTGAAGAGAAATTATGTCATATCATACATTTCTCTAGAGATTTAGTGCTGCTAAGTTGACAAGCTGTGGAGTCTATGTTCATTAAAATGTTGTGGTGCCAATGAAAGGATAGGAAACCTTACACCTCTCTCCCACATTTAATTTTTGTTTCTGCTTCACAGGATCATTTGCCTTACCAACTGCATATCATACACACATCAACTATATTACTAAATATGTTTAATTTTATGTCTATAATTATTACTATTTGCATATCACCTAATTAGAAGTCATCAAAAATGCATTTTTTAAAAAAAGCTACATGTCATTCCTTTTGTGCGGTTTCTAATTTGATATGAGAATGAAAATAATTCATAAGTGCAATCCCAAGTTTGCAAGCTGCTTGGGGAAAAATATATTAAAAACTGAAGAAAATTTAATGACAGATTAATCACCCCAACTTTCTCCTGTCCACAGCCAAAAGCCACTAGGCTGATTGAAATGAATGCAGCCTCCCCCTCCTATCTTCTCCAAGTCAAGGCAGCTGGCAGAATTACCATATCACAGAATCATAGAATTTTAGAGGTGGAAGGAACCTTGAAGCTCATCTATCTTCAATATCCACCTCTCCTCCACACACACAGAGCTTAGTGCAGGGTCAGAAAGTATCACCAGGCTCAAGGAGTGAATGGCAGTGCCAACATAGGCTGATGAGCCATCTGGAGACTGTTTGGAGGATTTAATCTGGAGGATTAAATTTTGCCAGAGGGCTAGAAGAATCCCCCCGCCCATAAAACAAACAAAAATATGGAAATGTACACAGTACAATCACGGTTGTACATTGAAAAGATACAAACGAGATGCTTAAGGAACATCTTTTAGGTAGTGCAATGTGTCCCCTTGTCAGTATTACGCAGAGAGGTGGGATTTCTTAAAATGGAGACTAAGATTTGGAAATGAACATTTGTGTTTTGGTTTAAACTTCACTTTTCCTCAGCTGGCCTAGCTACACTGATACTAGTTGATAACTTTAAGTCAAGTTGGAAAAAAGCTCTGGAGCTTAAGCTGCCCTATATTGTGTTTTCAAGCGAGGTTTTATTGTTAATGAGCTATGAAAAAGCCAGGAGAATATTGGTGCAACATTTGATAGATTTAGATCTCCAAGAGGATATAGCCAGCTTACCAAGAGATGTTTTTCTTAGCAGTGGTTCTCCTCTGCTGAGACATGCAAGTTATCTATATTCCATCTTGGATCCCAAGCTAAGAAGTGCCTTTACATTAGTTAGATGTAATATGTTACCTACAGCTGTACTTGAAGGCAAATTCAAGAAGGTTCCTTATGGGGCCAGGGTTTGCCCATGTGGAGCTGGGGCTGTTGAATCTTCTACTCATGTTTCATTGTACTGTTCATGTTGTAGAGATGCTTGGGCTTGATTAATCTTACCATTGCTGTCAAATATCCAGGGCACTCAGATGCTTTCTATTTGCAAATTGTGTTGTCTGATAAGTGGTGACCCTTCCATGAGACAGGGTGAGGCAGTTGCCTCAGCCAGGGTGCATGAAGGGGCACATGTGTTGGCAAATGCTGTGTAAATTTATGGTTGCTATATAAGTTCTTCATAGGGATTCATTGTGAGGACAGTCATAACACACCAAAGAAGCCAAGAACTCAAAAATTCCTGAAAAAATAAATGGAGAACTGGCCCAAGTGCCCATTTGCGTTGGGGGTTGGGTGGTAGTTAGCACCCAAGGGCACTTACCACCCAACCTGATTTTGTGCCCCAGGAGTGCTGCAAGCCAAAACACCAAACACAAATTTGCACAACTGAACAAAGAGTACAAACTACAAATTAAAATATAGAATAGACCTTGACTCAGCAAAAAAAGAAACTGACTACAGACACCGCAAACAAAAAGGAAACACAAACCTAACTACAGACCACAAACCTTAACCAACCAATACAACAAGAAACAGAAACCAAACTAACAGGAAACTACAACAAAGACCACAAACCTGCTAGACTCAGCAAGCCAGAACAAACCTAACTACAGAGAAGATACCTCAGAACAAACCACAAACCTACCTAAAAACCACCAAGTAACATAAACTTCAAAGAAGGCATTTAAACACAAGCATTTTTTAAAAAACAGAATTTAGAAACAAGCACACAATGAGCATATAAAAGAAATCAATTTTTAAAACCCACCGTTTAGACATTTAAAAAACATTTAAAATAATTCACCTTGAGAAGTGTTCTTTTCTTGTCTTCATGCAAATAATGAAAATTCCACCTCAGATTGGCAGGGCCACCACAGCTTGGCTGAGAGCCTGCATAGCAAAGCTCACAGACACATGGTGGCACCAGACCACTGACTCATCACTGGTGGTGTGTGCATTTATGGTGCATGCATGTATGTGTGTGGGTGCTAGAAGGAAGGAACAAACAAAATATATACAACAAATATTTACACATTTACAGGCCCAACCTCCTTCCCCCCCCCAGCCGTGTGTGTACATGCTGTACCCCATGGCCCCCGTGTACTGCTGACCAGAGGCACCAGTTGTTCAGCATTATGGATGTTGCCAGTGGGGTGCGTGTGTGGGTGTGTCAACAGCACTAGTGCCAGACTGTGACACGAGTGCTCAGAAAGAGTGAGGGAACCCCAGCAACCCAAATGGAACAATCATATATCCTCAAGGCATCAATGCCATACCAACTAGTTACACCCTTCCCCACCTACCTGCCCACATCCATTCCCATTTTTGGTCTCACGTATTATGGGCAGGGTGATGAAAACCAAGAACATGGCACAGCCTTCAAAGAGAGACACTAGGAAGTTCACAGAGTACAGGACAACAAAGAGGCTGGTGCCAGGAAAACTCTGCTGGATGTGCCACATGGGGGCCTTGTTCTCAGCAGTCCAGACAATGCTCATGAAGATCAGAGAGATAAGAGCACCACTCAGCAGAGTCAGCATGGGGCAAAAGTACCTTGGACATAATGAGATGTGGGTCAGTCTGATCATGGCACTTTCTGCCCAATGCCTGTGCCCAATGCTTGACAGCCAGCATCCAGCTTCAGCAAAGAAGCAGATGCAAATGGTGCCTTGCCAGTGCTAGCCACAGGTACAGTACTGCATGAACTAGTGCTGTCAGCAATGGAAAAACATCTGGGTAATGGTGCCAGAGGTGTCTCCACACCAATATCATACCCAGATGCTTCACTCCCACCCACCTACTGACCTGTGCCTTGAAGTGGACACAGGAAGTGATCTCAAAGTGCTTCCAAATGTTGCTTGAGGTCTCAGAATCTTGGGCATCTTGGACTGCTTTGGTAGACATGGCTCTATTGGGGCTGTTGGCTGCCTGATGCCACCACTCACCACACTGCTCTCCATCTGGAAAGGGCCAGGCTGAGGCTGAGGAGGGTCCTCCTCCTACACAGCAGCAGACCCCTCCTCGGAGTCTGACTCAGTCCCAGAGGACCCAGAAGCAGACTGGATGACTTGGACAACAGGGGTCTCACTGAGTGGCAAAATGAGTGTTGAGGGGGGCAAATGAGAGATGGACAGTCTGGCTATCATCGCCCTCCACCCCCTTCGCCCTCCACCCCCACCACAGAAACATCAGCTTTTCTGGCAGCTGAGTGCTCCCTCCCAGTACCCAGGTGCCACAGTGTGGTGGTGGCTGTGGCGGTGCAGCAGGAACAGCAGGCTCCTCTGGGTAGGACAATCTGCACTCATAGGCAGAACTGGGGGGGGGGGAGCCAGGGCACGTGCCCTAGGTGCCACTGAGGAGGGGGCGCCACGCTAGTTCCTCCCACCCCCACCCCATTGCCCACCTGCCCAGCCCCAGGGCCTCTCAGCCACTTGCCATCCTGCTTGCCTTGCCCTCTGGCTCCGGCCTAGGATCAGCAAGGCCTGCAAACTGCAGAGCTCTTCTCTCCCTGCCTCTCAGCTGATCGGCGGGTGGGCGGGGCATCCAGAGAGGCCTCCGAGTAGGCCTCCCTGAAACCTGAACTTGGCAGTCCCCAAGCAAGCCAGGAAGGAGGCAGGCAGAGTTCTCTGCAGCAGAAGACCCTCTGCCCAGACCATCCAGCACAGCTTTTGCCAGGTAGACTGTGAATTCCTTTTTGTGGTTACCCCCACCCCGGGTATATAGGGATCTGTTTGCCATAGGGCTTTGATAGGGCAGTGGGAGGGAAACTGAGAAGTCTCTGAATATTTAGTTTAAAACAGATTGAAAAATTTGCTGGCTTTAAAAATAAAAACTATCTAAAAAGGCCTATAAGTTTGTTTCATGGCAGAAAATTACAAAACTCCTGGAACAAATATTTATTTATTCATTCATTCATTCATTCAGAAATGCACTTATGTTCAAGTTGTTTTGCAACCCAGAAGGTCTGAGTGAGAACTGTGAAGCATGTCTTGTGCTTTTATTTTATTTTATTTTTCTTGTGTGTGAACTGCTCTCCAATAACTTGCAGGGACTTCAGGGTAAATCTGGCCAACATGTGAATGCAGCACCTCCATTCTAGAGGAGATGTGTCTTAAAGGGCTTTAAAAGACTCCTGTGAAAAACCTGGAATAACACTTTACTGAATTTGTTCAGAATTCTGAGAAAACAAACATAGGCTCACCCTGCATAGTTGAAAGTCTCCTTTGCTAATCTGCAGTAAAGGGGCCATTTTAATAATTAGCGTTGCTAGTATGGTCTAGGCATTAAAAGTAGCACAAATATATAGTACTCAATGTATATCACTACATATTGTGAAGTATGTGTGTGTGTATTCAGTGAAATATATTTCCAGGCAGCATACTTACTTTGAAATATCAAACTTAAATCCTTGGGGGCCTGGGATGTGTGGACGCCCTGGACTTTGAGGGGCTGGGGGCCCATTTTAAAATCTCATCTTGGCCCATTCCAACCTTGCTATGCCCCTGGTGGTCACTACACATTGGATTCTGCACAACACCTGCACAGAAGGGCAGCTTGCAACCAAAAAAAAGTGGGGGGGGGGAAGAGAAATTAAATTAAAATGCCAAAAGGACAAGGCTAAAAATACTCCCCCCACCCGACTCAGCTGCTTCTGGTTGAGGGGAGCATGTGCAGTGTGCTTAAAAAAAAACCTGGAAGCACCTGCTAAAAAATAATAATTCAAAATCCACAAAATATATATCGGAAAATAGGCCAATGGCCCAGTAACAGACAGGCCAGAGAGAGGACAACCTGCTGTCTGACTGCAAAAAATGTCGGGACACAAAAAAAGCAAAAAATCAACCCAGCAAAAAATCAGCCAGAGAAGGGGTTTTTTCCCCCCCAAAATGGGCGTATGGCCTGGCTTGCTAGCTAGGCTATCTGCAGGATGAAAAGGACCCACTCACTCACTGCAGGTAAAAAAGATTTTTTAAAAAGGACAGCCAGCCAGGAATAAATCATTTTAAAAGAGGCGTAGGGGTGAGGGGAGACAGGGCAAGGGATGACTCAGAGACCAACTTCTGTGAGACCAGAACTTCACTGCCAGGCAGGTACCAGCAGCTCCTCCAGTCTGTCAGCAGAGTGATTTTGCTAGGCCAGGGTGGCCTTAAATATAACTTGTCCTTTAACACCCACCTTTTGGAGCTCCCCCCCTTGTCCCTCCCCTCTGGCCAATGGGGTGACAGTTGTCCCTGAGTGACAACAGTGTTGAACCAACTGAACGGCCAGACACATCTGGTCAGTCAGAGAAGTGGCAGCTCACCCAATCAATTAAAGCGACATATGTGTCACAAAATGGCCACCGCTTTGCAAAATGGAGGCATGAGTGGATTCGAACTGAGTTCTGTTCAGTTTGAACTCAGACCGGCTCTGCATTTTCAATGGCTGGTTTGATCAGAGTTCGAATCTTCAAACTGAACCAGTTCAAATTTGGACCATTTTGCACATCCCTAAGATAGAGATATGACTCTCTGCGGGGGGGGGGGGGGACTTCAATCTGGTGACATGAGATAATTGCCTTAGGCAGAAAATTATTGTAGTGGCAGCAGGGTGGCAAGACGCTGTCTTGCCTCCACTTTAAAATAAAGGGGGTGGGTTGTGTGCACAAGGGGGAGGTATTTTGCACCTTGCCTCAGGCACGTGGAGGTCTTGAGAAACCACGGCTGTTATGGATGCCTTTGGTTTATATTCTCTTAGAGAGAACTGGGAAAGCTTATCATTTGATTTCCAGGACCTCTTCACAACCATCCTTAAATTCAACCACAAGATGCCTTTGAAGAACAAACAAACAACCTGTTGGGTACACAAAACAGTTAGCTTGTTAACTGAAACAGATACCCAGAAAAAAAGACTTGCTGCTTATGTCACATGGAACCTTTGCTTATCCTTATCTTCAAAGCATTTGTCCAAATTAAAAATAAATAAATACTTAGAGCTATCTAGAGTTTGGTAAGCTCAAAAGGAAGGAGACTGTACAGGCGCCACTGAGAATGCCTATCTATGCCCTTGAATGAGGCATTTATAATGATAATTGTTAAAACATCAAAGTTTAAAGAGAATAGCACAAGAGTCAACAAGAGAACAGCACTATGCCTTAAAAGAAGATCTGTACAGCAACAGATACAGCAGGGGCAGAAGTGAGGCAGGGGCAGCAGGCAATGGAGCTGTAAACTTAAGCCTCACCTTGCCTCATGGGGGAGCCACTCATGACTACATATAAATAACGAATACTCAGTGAGTTTGAGAGAACTATCCTATTCATATCTCAACAAGGTGCAAATGTTTTTGTTGATTTTATTAGTAAGGCAGAGGAAGTATGTGAGATGAGAAATGACTATGAAGAAGCAGAGAAGTCTTTTTAGAAAACAGCATAATGATGGTAGCAATGGGCATGAAAATAGTCACTGGATGAAACTTGGTGGTCAATATTGGCATGCAAGTGAGTTGCTTGGTAGAACTACTGAAGCAGGGAGGAGTTCAGAGGAGGAGTTGCCTAAAGGAATGAACTAAGGTGGCAACTCTGCTGCTTAGAGAGGGCATCCATTGCAATAAGTACTGCTGAGATGGAAGAATCTCCTCATTTGGGCCTCTTGATACAGCTAACAGCAGCACAACAAGCATTTATATGCTGGGCATTTATAAAGCTTTTATTAAGGAAGCCCAGCCTGGTTTTGCACATGTGAATGTACCGCCAGGGTAGGGCTCAATCCCGGCAGCACCATGGCAGCAAATCCACCTATGGAGCCTCCCTCTAAGATGAGATTAAGGGAGCAAGTGCTCCCTTAACCTAATTTTTCGGATCATCTGTCATCCACAGCTGCAAACATCCATGGCTAGCAGACCCAGGGTGGGGAGGGGGATCCCTATAATGCACTGAACACTCACGTAGTGTATTTTTGGAGCTCTGAGGGGCAAGGTGTTGCGGAGCAACGCGTCCTGGCACCCTGACCCTCGATATTTCTGGAAGCAGCCAGTGTTCATCTGGGCAGGCAATTTGCCCACCCAAGGAGAGGGAGCTGCTCATGTGCAGGGAGCGAGGTAAGTTCTTCAGGGCTTCCTCCTCGCTAACTAGTGTTGCCTCTAACAGGGATTCCCAGATGTTGTAGTCAACAACATCTCAGAATCCCTGTTAGAGGAAACAATACTGCTAACCCTATTGCTCTTTCTCACTGGTCATGAGTAAGGGCTCTATGTCAACTGGATTATCTTTTTCCATATGTCTGATGGCACTCTCAAAGAACTTCAAAAGGTTAGTGAAGCAAGACTTGCCGTTACAGAAGCCATGCTGGTTCTCCTTCAACAAGGCCTGTTCTTCTATATGCTTAATAATATTGTCCTTAAGAATGCTTTCCATCAATTTAGCAGGCACAGATGTTATGCTAACTGGGATGTAGGTTCCTGGATCCTCCATGGATCCCATTTTGAAAATCAGAGTTACATTAGCTACTTTCCAGTCCTCTGGTACAGAGCCTGACTGTAGGGACAGGTTACATATTTTTGCCAAGAGATCACCAGTTTCAAATTTAAGTTCCTTCAGAACTCTTGGGTGGATGCCATCTGGCCCTAGATATTTGTTAATTTTTAGTTTCTCAAGACAATTTCAAACATTTTCCCTCATCATCTCAAATTGGTCGAGTTCTTCATTCTCCAAGCCTGAGAAACTCAGTTCCGGAGTGGGTATGTGGTCAGTATCTAGTGATCGTCAGAACCACTGGGCTTGCCTGCGAGCCCAGTGGTTCTAAGGCATCCAGCCCACCTAAATCCCCCTCCCCTTAAACAAGCTCAACTGAGTGAGTGCACTCACTCCATTATCCTTGTTTTTTTGCTCGTGTGCTGTCACAGTGCACGGCAACACATGAGTAGGCCTCCCAGCCTTGGGAGGTCTCTCCAGAATGCCCCCATGCTTGCGTGGGCATCCTGGAACTTACAAGAGCCAGGCGGCCCCGATCCCTGAAACCCCCACCGGCTCCGTTACGGAGCCAGTAGTCGTGTGGGCAGCCAATCTGGCCGCCCATGGCTCAAGGTTCGATCGTCTGTGCAGAGAGTAGACTCTCCCCGCAGCAGCCCTGCAGGCTCTACACATGGATCCTGTGTAGAGCCTCCATATGTGTACAGAACTTCACATGTTTGTACAGACATCAAAGAAGAAGGGTTTGATATTTCTTCTTCTGGAAGTCAAAACAGGCATCATTGAGGAAGTTTCTAGACCTTTACCTCGGTTCTTATTCAGTGATCTGCCTCTCTCATATATGATCCTAGGCATTTAGTAAATTTTGACTGCAGTCTGTGGTCCTCTCCTCCCCTGCCTTACACATCTGAAAATTTGCTTCACCTGAAGTAGAAGACAGATGTTGCCAGAGCAGGAGAACAATGCAGGGGTGGGTGGGTGGTGAAATAGAGCTCTAAGCTGTAACAAAAGGCTTCTTGAAGCCTGGGACCATGTGTCCAGTGGTGGCAACAGATTCATAAATTCAGACAAAGCAGTGCTAGAGGGTATGAGTGGTAGAAGCTCTCTCAAGGAATGAAGGTTTCTGACTCTTGAGAATGAAATCCCTTCCTTCTTCTGGAAGCTTGTAGAGGCAGACCAGTAGTCCTTTACATATGCGGCCTCATGAAGAGGCTTGTGTGTGAATTAGGAAAAAAAATAGACTTTTCCTTTGATATCTCACATCCATGCTATATTGATGCTTTTAATTGGTCTGTACATGCAAAATGTTATCTCATCAAAACCAAATTGTCCTCTTAAATGAAATCACACACAATTGCCTCCAGGATTTCTTTCCCCCTAAAATAACTTCTTCTTCTGGGTATTTGCAAGTATGGTACAGCCACTGGGGAGCCAATTTATTGCTTCATGAAAGCAGGCATATTTCTATTGTTGTCTGACTGCACTGCTGAATCAGTTGTTTTTGCAGTAAAACACAAATGTTGCTGCATTCCTGCGATTTCATGGGAATTCCAAGTGCACTTCCATTCAGAAAATCAAATCTATAAAAGTGTCATCATAAGAGCACCATTTTTATTGGAGTTAGATTACTTTCAAAACAAATTTGCTCAATATACAATCAAAGGGTGATTTCTCTAGCAGCCAGTTTTACAACCAAGCTGGGTACAGAGCAACTAAGCTACTTCACTGCAAGTGTAAGTGTGTGTGTGTGTGTGTGAGAAAGTTGGATAGATTTCATTATCCCCATTTAAGGTATGCAGAGGTCAAAATAGATAGATAAACATGGCCTGGTTTAGTTATCGTTTCTAATCAAATATAAATCAGGAATAATTATTTATAATTATTTATTTTAATTACATATTCTTATACCGCCCAAAATGTATGTCTCTAACTAACATACGTTAGTTTGGATTTTTATTTTGCTCTGTCCTGAAAGCTCAATGTGAATTAAAATATATTTAAAAGTTGCAAAGGGAAAGAGCACTTATTCCCCCCTCTTCCAGAAGCAGAGCTACAAGCTTCAAAGAATCAAAGCTGTAAATTCACATTCCTCCCCTGTGTACCCTAAATATGCAGAGGCGGAGCAGGATCGTGCCCACTAGCCATGCTCCCCCCATGTTGCCAGCACTGCTATTCTGAGGGCTCCAAGAAGCCTCTCTGCTTATGTTTGGGAATACAGGCTTGTAGCTCCCACTCTTAACATGCTCAGGAGTCTCACGGGATTGTGGGCTCCCCATTTGTTGGGGACAGGTCACATAGCAGGCAGTCGGACCGTTGCCCCCATATTCAAACAGCTGCCAAGCAAATTGAAAGGGGATTAGCCTCTCACCTTTTGCTATATTAGGGAATGTATAAGTAGACTTGAGTTAATTTTCAATTTAGCTCCATGCTCAAGTTCTTTCTGTCCAAAGATCGACCCTTTGCCTCCCCTTCTTTGCAGCTGCCTCATACAAGTTAACACTAACCACCTCAGCAGGAAAAGTCAGATAAGGCACTCTGAATGCAACTCCCTTCCCCATCACAAAAGAGCGAAGTGGGCAATAGGAACTCAGAGGTACACTCATTAAAAAATACTGATTGACTTACTGGGTTCTTCCAACCTAACATATATCGTCCTTGCACATTCATTTAGTTCATTTACATACAGGCTGTTCTTGACCATTTATGCCATTGTGTTTTACTCAAGCACAGCAAACAAAGACAATGGATCTTTTAAAGATCCACCAAAATTTCCCTCTCCAGGAAGAAGGAGCAGCTGGTATTTGGGCTCAGGTCCATTTGGGGCCTTCTTGAACCAGTGTGCTTCATTTGGTCTTTACACTGTGGAGTCACCCACTGCATGGGCAATTGATTTGACATCCACCACTACTCCGGGCCATGTCTTGATCATCACACCATTCATGCTTCCAACCTCCAGATTGACCTTCCTCGCTGGCCTGATCTATCCAGCTCCCCTCACTGCTACGAGAAGCTAGCTACACGAAAATAGACACCTTTTGGATTTACCCTTGCTGCCTAACCCCCGAGGTGCTTTTGGTTCTTCATCGCCTGGTTCCAGCCCTGAGGAAAGAGTTCCTTTGGTTGCGCCTGAGTCGCAAGGGTCCAATCACCACTAAAGGAAGGCTGAGGTTGTATGATAGTCACTGCACCCCTCTGGGCTCTCCCTATCCCCACTCTTTTCTTAAATCCCAAAACCTGTTTCTCTAAAGTCTTATTTTCTCTAGCCAGCCTGGAAGTCATTTAATTCAGACACTAAACTAAATTGCCTCTTTGCAAGTATCTGGTTAATCTTTGTAACATATTTTTAGGACTAATATTGTTTTAATCAACTCTCTCATTCCACTGTACCCCTGAACCCTAAATAAAACCTTCCTTTGTTTTTAATTCCAAACTCTCTGTCAGTCCCTGGGACTAGAACTTTGCCAAAACATTTTTCATATAAAAATTGAATGAATGAATGAATGAATGGAACATTATTCTGACATGGGATTGCTCCACCCCAGCTTGCTAATTCCCCACACAAACCCTGAACACATTTAGGGATTTAGGGGTGTTCGCCAATCACCCCAGAACAGTTCACTTAACACCCACACACACCCAAGATGGCAAAAAGAGAGGGGTTAATAAGCAGCTGGTAGGGACGGATCCAGTGATAGACAGTGACAATGCGTGCCTAGTAACATATTGCCTATACTGTAATAATGATGTGCAGATTCAGACAGCAGATCAGAATGGACACTCCAACCGGCTTGACAAAACAGCTAGGGAAACATACCCCTATCTACACTGGGGGAAAGAGCAGCCATCCAGATGTCATGGTGCAGATGTGTACCTGGATGAACACCTGCATCTGTTTGGAGTTGTTCTGTATTGACCAGCATCAGCAGGTGCATAGGAAGCTGGCAGCAGCATGGGTGCAACCCTCCTGTGGTGGCCGCTAGGTGCCCTAGCCATGCACCCAGCATCTGATGTCAGAAACCCTGGGAGTATGGCCATATGTGGAAATGGGGCCATGCGGTCCCATTTGCAAGGTGTTTCAGCCAGTGCTGGGTTTCCAGGTTGTCTGGGAGCACCTTTCCCCACCTCGAAAGGCAGAGAGATGTGTTCCCAGCTAGGCTGGGAATGTGTCCCCCTGCCTTTCGAGGCAGGGAAATGTGTTCCCAGACAGCCTGGAAACCCAGTGCTGGCTTTAGCACCTTCCAAATGGGGCCCCAGGGCCCTGTTTCCACATATGTTTGTGCCCCCTGTGTCTGACATCAGATGCTGTGCGCATGGCTAGGTTGGGTGGGACGGCTCCAGAGGGAGTGGCAACTGGTTTCTTTGGACCCATCTGCACAATGGTGACTCTGCCCCTGAACATCAGTAACCAACCCCTCATAGCTTCAGTTGCTAGATGCAGACATAGAGAAGGCCCAAATGCAGAGTAATCCTAGTGTAAAATCCAATCTGCCTTGCTTAACTGCAGCACAACATTTTATTTCAGGGTTGACACTAAAATTTTGCCGAAGGACATTTTTTGAAAAGAAGCTGCAGGTTCTATCTTAGGCAAAACACCTGAGGAACATCAAGGGAAATTAAAGCATTTTGAAAAGTCTAGCAAAATTTCTCAGGAGAGTTCTGTATATTCGTAGATTGTCAAAGATAACACCTCACCAAAACAGAAATTCAAAGTGAATGTGGAGGTTCCTCAGGCAAAACATTTGAAGAACATCAAGGGAAGCTGAAATGATTTTGGATACATTTTTCAAGGATGTATGTATGGGTTTAGGATACATAGGGTACATTGGCACCTATAATTTCAAAAATCAGTCTTCAATTCTAATAGATACTTCAGCAATGCAGCCAACCACCAAGGCATTTCCTGAGTGTGGCTTCATTGCCCCACCCTATCTTCTTAATAAAACATGAGGCATCTGGAGCAAGCTGATTGGCTGGGAAACCTAGGTGGGCAGAGTTGAGAGCTCGCATGGATTCTCAGTCAGCATTTTAGAAGCAACTCTTCCCCTTCACCCAAGAGCATAGGGTGGCTTTTGGATGGTTGCCCATTTGGGGGCTGAGTACAAATCTTTTGGCTTCCATTGATAGGTGATGGGGGTCTTTCCCCCCCTACCTCACACTATTCTCCATAGTGAGGTTTATTTCCTGGTTACAACTGTAGGTACAATGTGGCATTTGGGAAGGGAAGGTACTGTATTGGTGAGCATCTGGTGTGGAGTCATCAATCCCTAGGTTCTGTATGGCACAGAGAATGCTGGCTGCGGGCTTGGTGGTGTGTGGATTATGTTTCGTGTAGAGGCCTGACCCCTTTGTTTGCCCAGTCAGCATTAGGCTGTAAAGCTGCTCTGAGCTGGCTTGTAATCACCTGATGTAATGGACTGTAGGGGGATGGAGAGCCAATCCTTTTGCTGTTATGAATTTGGCTGTTAAATAAAGTTGTGGCAGTTTCCTCCAATTCAAGCCTCATGTCTTCATTGGTGTGGGTGCAATGAAATAAGTTCACTTCAGTATTGTTCACAGTGCTAACTGTGCTGGTAGTGTGGACAGCACTGAAATGAACTACTTTACAGTTGGAAAAAAACCTGTCACCCATTTAAGTATATGTGCAAAAAAAACCAACCCACCACCTTTCAGCTGGGGTTCAACACTTCATAGGCATGTGGAGAATAAAGTGCTAAAGAAGCTTGCTCCACTGAAAGCTGGTCCATGCAATTCTTGAATATAACACTATCTGATGTTCAATATACTTTATTGAACAAGCCTTCAAGCCATGGCATAGCTGAGCATAGTCTGTAATAATTCATGATAACATATAACTACATAGAAGACTGACATACAAAACTATATATGAAAGCCAATGGGCTCATAGGCAGAATGGATCAGCCCATGGCCTTGTGCTGGAAGGAGGTTGTTTGCCTCACCACCCTAGTTAGAGCTGCAATGCAGGCCCTGATTGGTCTCTGAGCAGGGAATGGGTGGGTGCTAGCAGACCATTGGTCCATCGCACAGCTCCTTGCTCAGTCCCTCATGTTCTGGCTTTCCCTCCCTCCCTCTCTCCCTTGGGCTCAGAATAGACTTTGCCAGTTGTCCTTTTGGGAGCCACAAACCTCAAAGGCTGCACAGCTTGAGGGAAGGGGTGAAGCCCTAGAAGTTGCCCTGACATTTAGGGTTGGCCAAGATGAGTAGGAAGCAGGCTTGTACTGCTTCTGCCTTTGAGCCAGGGTGTGTCGGCTCGGGGAAGGCATAGAAGTCTGACCTCCAGCCTTAGTTAGGACTGGACTGCAGGGGGCGGAGTTCTTTTCTATCTATGCAGTTCTGCAATTTGTTACATTTAATAAAGTTGTGGCCCTTTCATCCAAGTGTGTTTGTGTGTTTGTGGTCCTTGCAGCTTGGGGTGTTGGGGGGCAACATGTGCTTTGCATGTATACATTCCCTATTTAATCCTGGGCAGCTTCAGTTACAGCAAACTGGGGGAAACTCAGTCCCAGTTAGGCAGCAAACTGGGGGAAACTCAGCCCTTGGAGAGCCACTGCCAGTTAGAGCGGACTATACATAAGCATAATTGTGATCAGATAATATTTAATATGTTAGCATATTTAAAATATATTCCAACAGAAATATAAGGCAGCTTCATATGTTCAACTCTGCACAACATGACACTTTATTTCGAGATTACAGCTTCCCACAATTCTGTGATAAGGCACAGAACAGAGAGGGCAGGCATTTCCCATCTGGAGATTTTCAAAGGCTTTCTCCAGGCTTCCAAGGTGTTTTTATGAAAAAGAAAACTTCCCTCCTCCCTACCCTGTGTCTTTTTCAATAGCAGCTGTACATGATCATGTTAAGTGGCCCATTCTGTTTTAAAAAGTGCCAACAGCAGTGTTAATTGCCACAGCCTTTATGCTGCTTCAGCCATCCTTCTTTTAACTTTGTTATTCCATTTGTCTCCTTGATTTGAAATCAATAACTACTTAAATGTATAAAATATATTCCTAAATGTATGGATGTGCCCTTAGAATTACAGAAACACTAGCTCCAAGCTAGAATTTAATTTGGTAGAGTGCAAAGTAGTCTTTCAGAACAATAGCCTGAAATAAAGTAACAAAGGTCCTCACCTATGAATAACCCTAACCCTAAGGAAACATTATTCATTGCAGGCGCATAACAACCATCGGGCAAGGGGAGAGAGTTGTCTGGGGGCCCCACTGCCTGGAGGGACCCCCCAGAGGCACCTCACGTGACTCCCCATTGCCCCCTGCCCAGCCCCAAGGCCCCTCAGCCACTTGCCCTGTTCGCCGTCTCTCCAGCTTGTTCTCCTGGCTGGCAATCTAGCAGCAGACAAGCTGCAAAGAGCTCCTTTTCTCCCACCTCTCAGCTGATCGGCGGGTGGGCGGGGCTTCCAGGGAGGCCTCCGTGTAGGCCTCTGTGAAGCCTGAACTCGAGTAGGGCCCAAGCAAGCCAGGAAGGAGGAGGCAGCCAGAGTGGCCACCACTGTTCTCAGCAGCAGAAGACCCCCTGCTGCCCTGCCGAATCCAGCATTTGCCAGGTAGAGTGTGAACTCCTTTTTGTGGTTACCTTCCCCCTCCCCCCATATATAGGTATCTGCTTGCCATAGGGCTTTGATATGGGGGGGAGGGACTGAGAAGTCTCTGAATATTTATTTTTAAACAGCTTGGAAAATTTGCTGGCTTTAAAAAAAACTATCTAAAAAGTCCTATAAGTGGCTTGTTTCATGGCAGAAAATTACAAAAACTTCTGGAAGAAACAGTATTATATTTATTTTATTCATTCATTTATAAATGCACTTATGTTCAAGTTGTTTTGCAACCCAGAAGGTCTGAGTGAGAACTGTGAAGCATGTCTTGTGCTTTTATTTTATTTTATTTTTCTTGTGTGTGAACTGCTCCCCAATAACTTGCAGGGACTTCAGGGTCAATCTGGCCAACATGTGAATGCAGCACCTCCATTCCAGAGGAGATGTGTCTTAAAGGGCTTTAAAAGCCTCCTGTGAAAAACCTCCTGGAATCAAACTTGACTGAATTTGTTCAGAATTCTGAGAAAACAAACATAGGCTCACCCTGCATGGTTGAAAGTCTCCTTTGCTAATCTGCAGCGAGGGGCCCATTTTAATCATTCATCTTTCTAGTGTGTTCTAGGCATTAAAAGTAATACAGATGTATAGTACTCAATGTATATCACTATATATTGTGACGTGTGCGTGTGTGTATTCAGTGAAATGTATTTGCAGGCAGCATACTTATTTTGGAATATCAGACTTAAATCCTTGGGGGCCTGGGGTGTGCGGAGGCCCTGGACTTTGAGTGGGGGGGGCCATTTTAAAATCTCATCTCTGGGCCCATTCCAACCTTGCTACGCCCCTGATTCATTGGGTATGTGTGCCATTATCTCTTTGATTTCTCCCTCCCTATGTCCCTCATATACAAGCACTCACCTATTTTGTAGATTGTATTATTACAATTTATAAAGCAAAAGTGCTTTATAATTTTTAATATCTTGTTTTTCCTCACTGTGGCCATGCAATATAAACCTCAATTATTCCTACTTTAAATACAGTTGACATGTTCAGATGATACCATCTGTTGGCCATGCCCACCACAAGTTCAGGGGCATGAAACATTTGCTCATGCCCCCTTCACATGCTCCAGTTGTGCCATTCTGCTCAAAATAATTGTGTAAAAGCAGACTTTCCATCTCCCCCGCTCCACTCCACATATGGCTTGAGTACTGTTTTAAAGTATTTAAATTGAATATGACAGGTAGTTCAGAATCATCTGTCTCCATGAAATTATAGGCTCCTTCAGACATTAGTCTAGACTCAACCTACCTGTGAGCAGCAGGGCAAAGGGGAAGGAAGTCCCGCCCCTTCTGTATTACTCATCTCTGTGCCCCATCACTTATGGGTCTGACAGGGCTTGTCTGAAGAGGGAAAAGCTCTCTCTGTGATAGCAGGTGGACCCATGATTGCAAGGGTAAATTGATCCACCCTTGCAATCAGGGATCCACCCCCATCATAGAGAGGGCTTTTCTCTTTTCAGACAAGCCCTGTGAGGTCCTTGGGTGGTGGGGTGCAGGGATGAGTAATGCAGAGGGGGCGGGACTTCCGCCCCCTTCACCCCACCACTCACGGGTAAGGTGAGCCTTCAGTCTAAAATCTGAAGCAGTCTTAACTTGCAAAAGAAAGGAACATTAAGAGGGAGAGGGATGTATGCTTTCACACCCCTCATCATGTACAGATGGAGCTAGTTAGATGTATCATCTAAACTGGCCTGGAGACTCTCTGAACCAGATTGCATTCCATTTGGTTTATAGTATTTGTATATTATGCTTACATTATCTGACTGGCTTTTCCTATATATACAATATATATCAAGACAAAATATATCAAATTAATATATGATACATTCTGAACAAAAAGGCATATTTATTTATTTATTTATTTATTTATTTCTCAAATTTGTATACCGCCCCAAACTTTCGTCTCTGGGCGGTTTAGGGCATTAAGATTGGGAACTACAACAAAATGAAGAGGCATCCTCTGGGAACCTTACTGAACAAGAGGAGGGAAGTTGGATCATGCATACCTGTTTCCAGCAGTGGCCAGATGCCTCTAGAACAGGGTTTCTCAACGTGTGGGTCCCCAGATGTAATTGGACTTCAACTCCCATAATCCCCAGCGGCCTTTGGCTGGGAATTATGGGAGTTGAAGTCCAATTACATCTGGGGACCCACACGTTGAGAAACCCTGCTCTAGAAGCTGCCAAAAATGCTTGAAGTAATACATATCTTCTGTGGCAGGGGTTCTCAACCTTGGGTCTCCAGTTGTTATTAGACTACAACTCCCATCATCCCCAGCTACAAATGATAAATGGTAAAGTTGGTAGTTCTAGCCCAACAACATCTGAGAACCCCAGGTTGATTACTGCTGTGATTTGTCTCTGCTATTTGATTTTAAAAGGCATACTGCTTCTGTACACGGAAACGCTATTTAATTATCATAGCTAATTAGCTGTTGACACACCTATGTTTCATTGTTTAATGGACAGGTCCCCCACCCTTTTAAACAAGTGTATCTCTTCTGTCACAAACCTTTAGCTTAGGAAATCCCAGAGAGAAAGCATGTTTAAATGTCCCAGTTATAAAACAGGCTACTCAAGTATTGGCTTGCATCCAGACTAAGCAAATAATGAGTATACCAATTGAAATTAATGGGACAAATGCACTTATACTGTTAGTATTGATTGAAGTACTTTGTGCTTATTTTCTGAAACTTGTCAGTAAGGTTGGGGGGAGGGTTACGCTGAGCTTCAGCACATAGCCAGCCAATCAGGAGGAGGAGGAGGAGGACTTCACCCTTTCCCCTCCCCCTCTGCAGTGGACACATTGCTGAGGATATGTTGGCTTCAATCCGGCAATCCTCCAATGGGAAATAAATAGTGCAGGTATGGCATGAGGGGTAGGGGGGCTCTGAGTACCTCCTGGGAGTGGGGTACTAGTACCCCCCATTGGGAAACCCTGGCCTAATCATTTTAAATATGTATTTTTAATGTTCCTTTGTTACTTGAGGTTCTCATAAATCTCCTTTCCTTACCTGGTCCACATCTGCTTAGCTTGAGCAGCTTTAGCTCTGTATAATGCACTTTAAATAAATAAAAACTACTAGTGACCATCACATATTGTGGTAGTAAGTTACAGGTTGCATAAAGAAGAACTTTTTCAATGTATTGCAAATGAATTTCACTAATTCTAGAATTAGGAGGGAGAAAGCTTTCTCTCTCCACTTCATTCATAAAACTCTATCACATCCTCAAACCCAATGATTTATCTTTCTTGAATTTGTAGGTAAAAAGATGCACATTAGGCATTTTTTGTTTAGACTGTGCCAGATACATTGCCTTGGATACAAAATGAATGCAGTAGGACATACAGTATTTTAAAATATATATATCTGGGAATGGATATTTAGTAACATTTGGAAATACCATTCTCTGAAATACAATTCAGTGAAAAGCACTAGACAGGTTTGGGTGACTAATTTATATGAATAAATTCAATATGAAAAATATGACAAAACAGATTACACCTTTTTCTTTCTTTTCTTTTCAAAGGCCGACAGAAGCGCTAGGTAGCTACACATTTGCCTTCGAGGCCTTGCCAAAGCCCTGCTTTAAATAAATAAATGTGATTGCTTTTAGCAGGTGTCTGCTACCCACTTTATACCTGGAAGTCTAAAGTTCAAGCACATGAAACATAACTGAACTTAATCTCAGGGTGTCTTTGAGTTCTCAGAGAGCTTATACTTGTTTTGGTAAATGGAAGGCTCTCGAACAAATTGTTGATTAAGATAAGTAATGGAGATGCAAGGGCTTGTATGCAGATTTCTTTATATATGTTGGAGGGATGTTTCAAAATACATCACTAGTGTTAAATGGGTATGGACCTGACCAGTCCCTTGGATTGAAGGACACTCAGAGCCCTTTCTGGTCCAGTGTCTTTGGAAGGATGCTATTAACCATCAGCTTAGTTTTGTTATGTCAGACCATTAGCAAAAATCCAAACGTTACAGTAGAGTAACCAACTGAAGTGTTACAAAATAATGAGCAAGCATTCATGCTCTTCAGGTTGGATGAAACAAAGCAACAAAAAGTGGAGGTAGTGAGGAAGCTGGGAGCTTTTCACTAATATAGTCAATGCAAAAGACTTAAACCTGCCACTGGAACAGTAGTAAGATGGAGCACAGGAGGTGTTATGCAGACCCGATTTTGTTTTATTAGGCAAATCAGATGTGTGCCAAAAGGCTACTGAGATACAGAGAAGGATCCTGAATGCTGGAGGAAGGTGACCTTCTACCACCTAAAGATGAGTCTTAGCTTTTGGGATAACAACTTCTCCAACTACTAGGTAATGCTACCATATTGGGATTCTATTGACTTTTTATGTAGTAAAAGGAAAGATTGTGCCTTTGAGTCAGTGTTGACTCCTGGAAACCACTGAGTCATATGGCTTTCTTGGTAGAATACAGGAGTGGTTTACCATCACCTTTCTCCTGCACAGTATGAGATGATGACTTAGCCATTGTCCCTGAAGTAAGCATCCACCTCCAGCACCTCCCTATATTGCTGATGCCTGGTATAGGTGACCACAAATATATATTTACTAGGCACAGTCTGGGAAGCACACCAGCAGGTATTTGAACTAACAGCCTCTTGCTCCCTAGGCAAGCTGCTTCCCCTCTGCGCCACTACAGCTGATACACCACCTAAAATCAACCTTTGCTACGATGGTGTGTTTACTGTACCTCACAAAGAACCTGTGTGTTCCACACAATGCTAGAAACAGATCTGAGGAACTGTTGGCTATCTATCTATCTGTCTATCTATGAACAACTATTGCTGTTTCTTTGTCCAAGTAGCTTTGATGTGACATACAATCTATTTTGATGGCTCAAGCTGGGAAATGCAACTATCAATTGGTACACACACACACAGAACTCACTGAGGCAAGTTCAAGGGCAACTCTAGGTGTTTTGGACCATTCTCCAAGGATCATAGTGAAAATGCCCCCAATAGTATCAACACTTCTTAGCTTAGTCTAGCCTTTCCCTGCTGCTTCTAAGCCTTTTGACCCACTATCAACTACTAGTGTAAAATAAGTCACTCCCCTCCTCTTAGCTGCTACTAATCGCAACAAATAAGGGATGGATTCCCCTCCATATGCACATCATTACTGAGATACTTTCAAGAACATGTAGGTCCAAACCATTTAGGGCTTTCAAGATTAATTGAATTGTGTCCTGGAACACTATATGAGTGGGTGAAAAAATGGTAAATGCGGTTCAATGTAAGCAAGTGTAAAGTGATGCACATTGCCCCTGCTAACTTGGCAAAGAGGCTCCTTTTAACATGGTGATTCTTTTCATTTAGCAGGGGGAGAGTAACTGGCCCTATCCACCCCCAGCACAGTACCTCCAGTGACTATTACTCGTGTCTGTCTTATGTTTCCTTTTAGATTGTGAGCCCTTTGGGAACAGGAATTCCTCTTATTTATTTATTATTTTTCTGTGTAAACTGCCCCGAGCCATTTTTGGAAGGGCAAAATAGAAATCGAATGAATAAATAAATAAATAAATAAATAAAAGGGCCAAACTCACCAACTTCACATATACACTGATGGAATCTGAGCTGTTGGTGACTGACCAGGAGGGAGATCTTGGGGTCGTGGAGCAAAGCTCATTGAAAGTGTTATCTCAGTATGTGGCAGATGTGGGAAAGGGTAATTCCATGCTAGGAGTCATTAAGAAGGGGGTTGAGAATAAAAATGCTATATCATAATGCCCTTATACAAATCTATGGTGTGGCCACATCTGTAGTACTGCATACAGTTTTGGTCACTGTACAGGTATCTTAAGAAGAATATTGTAGAACTGGAACAGGTGCAGAAGAGGGCAACCAAAATGATCAGGGGCCTGGAGCATCTTCCTTATGAGGCTAGGCTACAGCTTTTGGGACTCTTTACCTTGGCACCTACTCTTGCCTCTGGGCTCCCCAGAGGCATCTGGTAGGCCACTGTGAAACAGAATGCTGGACTAGATGGGCCTTGTGTCTGATCCAGCAGGGCTGTTCTTATGTTATACTAGTATTTTTAAGCCCGTTATGATAACGGGCGCTAGCTTTCTATCCCGTCTTTTCTGTCTCTCTCTCTCTCTTTCTGTCTCTTCCCCCCCCCTTGTCCCCTCTCTCTTTTTGTTTTGTGTTTTGTTGTTGTCTCTGTTTTTGTTCTTCCTTATTTTGCTTTTACTTTTTGGGGGGGTGTGTGTGGATGAATAACGGCCAAAATGGCCCATGAGAAGGTGGCCGCCCCCACCTATCGCCCTCCTGCGCACCCAGCTGCCGGAGCCCACCTTACCCGCTCCAGCCCGAAGGAGAAGAGAGGAACTCGGAAACAGAGCTATTCTCTGTGTTAAGCTGCTGCCTATACTGTCGCAATGGACGCAATAGGCGTCCTTTGCGTCCATAGCGGCAGTTTGAGCAGTGACTTAGCACAGAGAGGAGCTCTGCTCGTGAGCTCCTCTCTTTTCCCTCGGGCTGGAGCGGGTAAGGTGGTCTTCAACAGCTGGGAGGGCGATAGGCGGGGGCGGCGACCTTCTCATGGGCCATTTTGGCCCTTAATCTTTTTTGGGGGGGAGCGGGGAAGGTGATTTTGGGCAGCTGGGAGGGCGGGTGAGCAGGCGGCGGCGGCGGCGGCTGTGAGCGGGCGGGGGCCTCGTTGGCGGCTTCGCCGCCACCTCGCCCAGCTTCCCTGTCCCCCGTCTCGGTCTTCCCCCGCCGCCATTGCCCTCGCCTTTTTCAGGGCGGCCGCTTCTGGTTGCCTTGGCCTCCTCTCGCCGTGCTGCAGCTCATGGCTGAGGCGGCGGCTCCACCGCCGCCTCGGCCACTTTCCCCCGCCGCCACACACCGGCTAATGGCCGCCCGTGGCTGTGGGACACTGGTGTCTGAGGTCCTGTGTCCCTTGGGCTCTTCTGGGCCTGCGCTTCGCGCAGGCCCAGAACAGCCCAGGGAGGCAGGGACGCAGATCCCCAACGTTCCAAAGCCACGGCCACTCACTTAGCCTTTTTTTATATAGGATGAAGCCAAGCATGATGCTACAATACTGTGCCTTGTGCACCTAATGATGTATTCCTGTTAAGAAAGCTGTAGAATTCCACACAAGCTGGATTCCCCAAACAAGCTCAAATCATGAGAGTAAAAGCAGAGTATTGGATGGAGACATATATTCTGTACGGGCGGTCTAGAAATCGAAGAGAGAGAGAGAGGGAGCGCGTGCTCAGGAGTAATTTCTAGCAGGCCCCACTGATATGAGTTTCATTATTAGCCATAAACGACATCAGACAGTTTTCATGTCTTGAGTCAGTGCTATAGCTTAGCCTGATAACCATCTACTACTTCCTGTTTTGATATGTAGTTTAAGTTGTAAAAAGGGTTTCCTGCTGCTATATGTTAGGACATTTTGTAAAGTTCAGTGGCACACAGGTGTTTGCTTGCTGAAATTATGTGCAGCTGGCAATTGCTTGCAACAAGAGATAAACACCTACTGTGTTCCCAAGGCTCTGTCTCCTGCTACAGGACCCTTAACAAAAGGTCTTTATGGCACATAACTGACTGGCATGCTGTTTTTGAAAAGAGCAATGCCTGAGAATCATTTAATGCAATGTGCCATATATGCTGGGTGTCCTTTGAGGGCAGCATCACCTTCATATTCTGTGAGTTACATAATTGTCTCAAGTGGCATGCTGCACTAAAGGTCACTAAGTCCTGGGGAGCTTGAAAAATTAAGTTTCATTCAGTTGGTTGTGAGGTTTAGTATTCAAGGTGGTACATCACATTCCACTTCTCTTCTTGTTTGTTAGCAGAAGCAGTATCAGCAATGCAAGAATTGCTTTGCTAAATCAGAACAAGGCCCATATAGGCAAATATTCTCAGTCCAACAGCCAGACATCTCTGGAAGCTTATAACAGAGAGGAAGAAAAAGTGAGACTCTAGGCTCATTCTCACAACCCTAAGCAGGGTCGGGGGAACATCTGGCTAGGGTAGGAATGCCATGCATGCTCCTGATCAGAGACTGTGAGCACACAAAGATCAAGCTAGGAGGAAGGGAGAGTGATCATGTGGGGGCCAGGAGCTGGGAAGTACAGGCACAATCAACCTATAGTCTGTCCTCAGCATTTTATTGAAGGTGGACAAAAAGCTGTCCTGCCCAGCTCCCAGCACCTACATGAACACTCTCAGCTCCTCCTAACATGATCTTTGTGTGTACATGACTGCTGCCTGGGAGCATGCATGGATCTCCTATCCTGGCTCAACACGCCTCCTACCCTAGGAACATAGGAAGTTGCAATATACTGAGTCAGACCATTGGTCTTTCTAGCTCAGTATTGTCTAAACAGACTGGCAGTGGCTTCTCCAAGGAGGTCTCTCTCAGCCCTATCTTGGAGATGCCAGGGAGGGAACTTGGAACCTAGATGCTCTTCGCAGAGCAGCTCCATCCCCTAAAGGGGATACCTTACAGTGCTCAGACATTTAGTCTCCCTGTTTAGGGTTGTGAGAATCAGCCTTCTTTGTGCCTGTGCAGACAAAGCAATTGTGGGCCATCTGAATCTCATTCAAGATAATTTACATAATTGCCAGTTGGAATGTTCCATATGTTTTGTGGCACATTTGGAACCACCACCTCTACAACATGAATAATGAATATAAGTCCTAGGGATATACATATACATCCATATACAAGTCTATCCAATTCCCACAATCCTTCCAACCCTTTGATAAGGTCTCATATTATTGTGCAGGGAGATATGAGACATATTGTCCATATGTCCCATCAAACATATGGATATTCAGGACAGCATCTGCATAAGTCAAAATGTATGTTGAACCATAACCTGAGGACACACTGACCCATCTCTGCTCTCCATGGGCTAGTCTGGACAATACATCCCTGGCTCACACAATTATAAGGGGGATGCACCAATGAGCACCCTAATGCCCTCCTGGACGGTCCCTTTATTGTGCGGTTGGAGGAGGGTGTTTGCCTAAATAGCTGATCTATATAAGCTCCAAATATTAGTTTAAGCTATTTTTAAAATGCACAGAGCTGCCATTCATGTGAACAGCCCCCTCCACATGATAAAAGTGAATATTGTGGAAATCAGGATCTTATGAAAAATGTTGCAATGGGCATGGACCAGGCACATCCTCAGCAAGGTATCGTAAGATACGATGGCACTTCACTTCACTCATGCTTGGTGGCTATAGAGTGTTAATCTCTTCATGGAGCAACCAGGTAATTAAAGAGTAGGGAGCAATCAAACTTCTGCTTGGTTTGAATCCCCGCTGGTACTATATCGGGCAGCAGCGATATAGGAGGATGCTGAAAGGCATCATTTCATACTGCTCAGGAGGAGGTATTGGTATTCTACCAAAGAAAAAGGGCTCTGTGAGCACCAGGAGTTGAAATCAACTTGACGGCACACTTTACTTTACTTAGGGAGCTCAAGGGGTCTGCCATTCTATAATCAATATAGAATGATAATAATCTAATATAGTCAAACTAGCCCTGCATTCATTCTAACCTTGTGATGATAACCTGGTTCTTAAGATCTTCTTTGGAGGCCCTCCTCCGGGTGCCCCTTCCAAACGAGGTTAGATGGATGGCTACCAGGGAGAGGGCCTTTTCGGTAGTCACACGCCATTTATGGAACAGCCTCCCCAGTGAAGTTCACCCGGCTTGAGCACTTTGTTCTTTTAGACATCAGTTAAAGACCTTTTTGTTCACTCAGGCCTTTTACATTTGGTTTTAAAATTTGACTTCTAACTGATTTTAAAAGAGTTTTTAAATTGATTTGTATTGTGTTTTATATTGTCTTTCCCCCCTTTTGGTCTGTTATGATTTATTGTGTTATGTGTTTTTATTTCATATTTTAAAGCTGTGTTTTGAGCCACCCAGAGAACAATTTGTTTTGGAGTGGCTAACAAAGTCTATTGTTGTTGTTGTTATTGTTGTTCCCTAGCTAACATATGGGAAAGAGGATAGATCACCTGTACCTTTAAAAGATGCACAGAAGAGGAAATGTCAGCAGGTGTAGCCCTCGATTAACCAAGAGTGGGTATTACTGTGTGTGAGAAACACCAGTGCTGCTGCTGAACTCTGGACTAATGTAGCACCAGCACTTGCATGAGGGAGGATTCATCATCAATCTTTATGACGGTCATAGACCAGCATAAAGTACAGGTGAAACTCGGAAGATTAGAATATCGTGCAAAAGTCCATTAATTTCAGTAATGCAAGTTAAAAGGTGAAACTGATATATGAGACAGACGCATTACATGCAAAGCGAGATAAGTCAAGCCTTAATTTGTTATAATTGTGATGATCATGGCGTACAGCTCATGAAAACCCCAAATCCACAATCTCAGAAAATTAGAATATTACATGGAACCAAGAAGACAAGGATTGAAGAATAGAACAATATCGGACCTCTGAAAAGTATACAGTGTACTGTGCTTGATTGGCCAGCAAACTCGCCTGACCTGACCCCATAGAGAATCTATGGGGCATTGCCAAGAGAAGGATGAGAGACATGAGACCAAACAATGCAGAATTGCTGAAGGCCGCTAATGAAGCATCCTGGTCTTCCATAATACCTCATCAGTGCCACAGGCTGATAGCATCCATGCCACGCCGCATTGAGGCAGTAATTGCTGCAAAAGGGGCCCAAACCAAGTACTGAATACATATGCATGCTTATACTTTTCAGAGGTGCGATATTGTTCTATTCTTCAGTCCTTGTCTTCTTGGTTCCATGTAATATTCTAATTTTCTGAGATTGTGGATTTGGGGTTTTCATGAGCTGTACGCCATGATCATCACAATTATAACAAATTAAGGCTTGACTTATCTCGCTTTGCATGTAATGCATCTGTCTCATATATCAGTTTCACCTTTTAATTTGCATTACTGAAATTAATGGACTTTTGCACGATATTCTAATTTTCTGAGTTTCACCTGTATAAGGGTGATTACATGTTAAAAGTGAGAGTAGATAAAAGTGATTACATATAAAACAGTACATATTAATATTAAAAGGACTAAAAATACTAAAAATAGTAGATAATACACCAAAGCATGAGGGCCTAAAAGCCTAATAAAAGTCATAAAAACACATGAAAATCATAAAAGGGGAGGGGCATAAAATGGATGTAAAAGGGTTAAAAGACATAAGACAGAAACCTGAGTAATAAAACTTCAAAACAGCCAGATTAAAGGTTATAAGGAACAGTAAAAGAGAGAGAGAGAGGGGTGCGTGAGCAATTGTAGGGCCCACCCAGAAGCACCAAGGGTCAGATTAAGGCTGATAGGACTCACTGCCGGAAGGTAGGATTTTGACTACCTTCCCTTCCCTCAGAAGTACTCTGTGCCTCTCAGAGCTATATCCATTTGGGCTGCATGACCCTCAGGGACAAATTTTTGGGTGGCACAGGATGTTTCTGGGGAAAAGGGAGGTGGTTCAAATCTGCCACAAACAGACATACACAGGTGCATCATTTAGTTGAGCCCATCAACAGCATGCGCACTTGTTAGCCAGGATGTTGGCCAAGATGTTCTACATTGGTTTTTTTAAATGGCTCATAATTTAAAAGATGATATGAAAAGAAATAAAGAGATGAGATGGGATGGGAAAGGAAAAGAAGCCCATCTGCATACTGAGTCTTTCATATTGTTGCATCATGAAATTATGTAATGAAACCAGCAAGGCCTTGGGGAAATCAACCTTGGGTAAAACCTACCTGACTGCATCTGGGTGAGAAGTGAAAACGGTTCCCCTCTCCATCAGCTCATCATTTGGATCTCACCCTCTCAAGACTGCTGTCAAAAGCTATTCCACCTGGGGCTGTATCCCATTGAAAGGGTCATTCCACTTTCCTGCATTTGAGGAAGAGATGAGACAGCAAAACCCCACCTTCAGCTAAACTGGGATCAATAGCCCATCTGCTCACACACAGAGCAGATAGGCTAGCTCAAAAATGGTTTTACTTTAGATTGTGAACCTCCCTGAGCCATTTTTGGATGGGTGATATATGAATGAAATAAATAAGTCAATAAAATGATTTAGCTGTCTCTCATTTGTAGGGTAGCATGGAATAAAAATAAATCTAGCTCTCTTTACGGTTACAAAACCTTACTCCTCTGGTTTGATTTTTACTTGTCAAGACAACCAGACGGGGGCTATTTACAGGCTTGATTTAAGAAGAAGTTAAAGGTGCTTAGCCTTTGGCTTGATGCAGCTGATTGTTGCACACTAAAAGGTTGTTTCCTACTTAATGTTGCTTTTAAAAAAGTTAAAATGTTGAGTCTTCCTTTGCAAATGCAGTAGAATCCTCTACATCCTTTTTTTTGCTGATACAATAAGGCTTTGCTAGTTAATTTGTTGAAGCAACTAGGCTGCTAAAATATCATTTTAAGTGCTAATGTGTGCCCAGCTGGGGGTGAGTAAATTGCAGGGAGAGCAGGGAATGCCCTTAGACTCCCTTGAAAAAAGCCAGCTGCAATTACCATATGTTTCATATAGTTAGGCACAGATTGTGCATTCCTCGGTGATTTTCATGAACACTTATCTTTAAGAATCATTCAATAGGTTGCCTCAGTAGGATTATTCCACCAGCAATATGAATCAACTGGAGTTAAGGGCTGCATACACTTAACTTGCCATGCACACAAAGAGGCAGTAAAGTCAGTGAGATACAATGCTGCCTTTATTAAATCTTTCGGAGCACCTCTCACCTTCTTATAATGGGACACTTATGCTTCTCCAAATATCACAAAAGTAAGGAAATGTTACTGGTGAGAAATTCCTTTTCTAGATAGCCATATAGATTATCACGTTCTTTTCTGTGTTGTGAAGCTGTGAAGTCGAGTTATTAATGCAAGTACTATACAAACTATGGAATTTTGTCCTTGTGCAGTAAGTGTAACTTACTAGGTAAGTGTGTGTAGAAGAGCAGCCTCAGATATAGATCTTACTGATGATGGTATATTACCTTAAAATGAGCAACATTTTTTCACTTGGATATAGTGATGTAGGTGTGACTGGCATACCATTCAAGGGTATGTCAGCCCAGTAATATTCCATACATGCAAATTGTGCTAACACCAAAATTATGCAAATATACAAGATTAAACCCATTATTCCCAATGAATTTACTTTTGAGTTACTGCACTAGTTTACCCTTGTGTGTTCGTTGCTGTCATTTTTGTAGGATAGGTTTACTTCTAAAAGGAAATGCACTACTATTCCTCGAAAAAAAAGGAAGATTTGCAGGTAAACCTCCTTCCAAGCTGTTCCAGTTTTAGAGAAAATTGCACTTTCTGAATGTTTTACTCTTGCAGGGGCTGAATACTTATTTATTTTGGAATCTGTTACCCATAGAAGCTATTCACACACACATGCTAAGGAAGCCCAGCCTGGTTTTACATGTGCGTGTGTACCACCAGGATCGGGCCCTATCCTGGCAGCACTGCAGCAGCAAACCTGCCTATGAACGCCTCCCTCTAAAATAAGGTTAGGAGAGTGAGCACTCTCCTATCCTTGTTTTTTCGATCGCTTTTCACTTGCTGCCACAGCTGACAGACTGAGGAGATCTCGGTGAGGTAGGGGGGATTCCCATAATGCACTTGCACAGTACATTATGGGATTTCTGGGGGCCAGGATGATACATCCCCGCCCCTGGCCCTCCCCGCAGCCTGCCCTCAAGCTCTTCTCACTGCTCGTGAGAAAGGGCTCATTCTGTAGATAAGTGCTATGGGTTTAGGGCTCTAATACTAGGCACCCTTACTCCCTAGTAAGTCCCATTGAACTTTGTGGGACCTATCTAAATATGTTCAAGCCATTGCGCTGCAGTTTGTTTAAAGCTCCTGTCACAGGAGCTAATAACAGGATTGAAATGGTGGCCTGAAGTAGGACTGAAATTTCCAAAAGGGAAATTCAAACTAATTTAGGGTTCCTCTCAAAGAGAAACATCTAGAAATGTCAAGCGAAGTCACAGAAGTTTCTATAAGACAAATGAAATTTCTCAGGGAATTTCTTTAGATCCCTGGAAAGATGGTGGTATACCATTCAGATTACTTTTCCTATCTGATTAACAGTAGGCCTGTTCACATGAACATGGCCTCAAATGCAATGGGGGGCACTGAAAGTGTGCCTGCCCCTACATCATTGAAGGACATCCTGATGCACTGCTAGATGTCCTTCAGTTATGTGTGGGGGTAGTTCACCCAAACAGCCCCTAAACACACACTGCAAAACCCAGCTTAAACTTGGTTTAGGAGCCATTCAGATTACTATCCCACACACATGATAGAAGGGTGCCTTCAGTGACACTGGGATGGGCACACTCTCAATGTGCCCATGCCCCTCTTTGCATGATTTGTGTGAACTAGCACAGTGACATACATACAGCATGGAGAGCAGCACACCCAAGAAGGATGCTGGCTGTGTCGACTCACTATTCTATTGGTGCTATCAGTGAAGGTGGAAGAGGCTCCATGCTTATGGTGCTGTGCCTCATTACTGCTGCACCCAAATTCCATGAAAATGCTGGGATTAAGGAGGAACTGCAATGACACCTAAAAACTATTCTCACACAACCAGGGGAAATCGGGCTAAGGGAGCCTAGCCCAATTTCCCCTGGTTGTCTGCTGCCACAGGAGCTGCGTGGCTCCCAGCAGCAAACCGTAAAAACCACCCCTCCCCTTAAATGACGTTAGTGGAGCGAGCGCTCCTCTAAACTCGTTTTGGTGATTGTGTGCTGCCATGGCATGGCTCCGCACCATGGCAACACATGAGGAAACCTCTGCTGGGAGGCGCTTGGAACATAGGAAACTGCCATATACTGAGTCAGACCATTGGTCTATCTAGCTCAGTATTGTCTTCACAGACTGGCAGCAGCTTCTCCAAGGTTGCAGGCAGGAATCTCTCTCAGCCCTATCTTGGAGAAGCCAGGGAGGGAACTTGGAACCTTCTGCCCTTTTCAGAGCAGCTCCACCCCCTGAGGGGAATATCTTACAGTGCTCACAGTTCTAGTCTCCCTTTCATATGCAAACAGGGCTGACCTTGTTTAGCTAAGGGGACAAATCATGCTTGCTACCACAAGACCAGCTCTCCTCTCCTCCTCCTCTCCTCTTGCGTGGGGCATACTAGAACTTCCAGGGACCAGTTGGTCCCCGATCCCCACCACCCCTGCCGGCTCCGTGACAGAGCCGGCAGTCATGTGGGTAGCCGATCTGGCCACCCAGTGATGGCTCCCTGCACTACCCCGAATGGCGCTTCACACCAATCTTGTGAAGCGCCTCAGAGTGTCATTTACACGATGTTTCTTTTGCCTTTGCTAGAAGCACCGACAAAGTGGCGAGTCCTATGCAGCCAGCATCCTTCTTGGGTATGCAGCTCGCTGTGTTTTATGTAAGTAAGTTATTGTGATGCCCATTGTTCCGTAGGGAAAAAAAAATCCACACGACAGAATATATTTGGATATAAATTCCAGGGAAGCAAAAAATTAGAGCTGTTCTGCCCAGTTAGTGGTGACCAAGCAGAATCTAGTTTGTCAGCCATGCATGGGAACCCATCAGGCGTTAATAAATTCCAGTGCTTGCTGCCTGCCTGGGACTGCTAAAGAAAATGTTGTCAAGCACCTGGTAGACCACAACACGTAGCTGGTGGGGTTTCATGCCACTTGGTTATGCAGGTGGGGTTTCATGCCACATGTTATGCAGTCCTGGACTAGAGGGATATTAGGGGTGTCGCAAGGTTGGAGTGGGCCCTGGTACAAGAAGTGTAGATGGGCCCCTGCCCTCAGGTCACTCTGCCTTCTCCTTGCTGTCCATCAGGCAGAAGGAGGGGAGAGTTGAACCTGAGCACTAACCAGCCAGCAAAGAGAAAAGGAGGAGGAGGAGGATGTTTGATACTCCTTCCCCTTCCATCCTGGAGAGATCTCATCAGCTAATATCTCTCCAGGATGGAAGGAGGAGGAGTGTCAAGGAACACCCCCCTCCTTTTTGCTGGTTGGTTAGTGCTCAGGTCTCCCTCTGCCTGATATACAGCAAGGAGAAGGCGGCAGTGGGGACAGGGGGCAGGGACCCAACTTCTTGTCCTAGAGCCCACTCCAACCTTGCTACACTCCAGAAATGCAAATCTTGTGTTTCACCAAATTGCATGAAACCCCAGCACACAACCAGCAGCACTTTATTTTGTTGAAAAGGTGGGAGGGAGGGAGCAAAAAAAAAAAAAAGCCGTCACCCACCTACAGGCTCCCTTTCCTCAGGGGCCCAGGGACATTTGTCCCATATTCCATTCAATTATATCTATGGTCCTGAGGGATATACTGTCACTAATGGCCAATAAGCACTGCTCTGGGTGTGGGGGTGGGGAGGGTGTGAAAATGCCATTTTAAATAGCAACAAACCTATCTTCCGCATGTACCTAGCATGCTCTACAGCAGTGGTTCCCAACCTGGTGGGCTCCAGATCTTGCTGAACTACAACTCCCTTCATTCCTAGATTCATTGTGGCTGGGAATGATGGGAGTTGTAGTTCAGCAACATCTGGAGGCCCCCAGGTGGGAAACACTGCTCTACAGGGCCAAAGCACCCGACCCAGCATCCCACAGAGGCCAACTGTATGGAGGCCAATTGAGCAGCAGGGGTGGAGCAGGATGCCAGGTCTCCAGAATGTAGAACATTCTGGAGACTGCTGCCATTTAACATGGTGTTTCACTGCCCCCCCCCCCCCGCAGAGTGGTGCTCACTGGCCGCTTCTGTATATGGTTGGCCACCTCATCAAAATGTCCACTGTGCTCTTGACATTCAAAAATACATCACTAGCAAAAGCAGACAATTTAGTAATTATATCAATAATAATGGCTCACCTCAATTGTCCTAGGATTGTCTGGAAAAATGTCAACTTGGATCATACAAAAAGAGAAATGTGTTCTGCTATGAGACATGGTGTGTGCCTCGAAGCAGTGTTTTATTCAGCTGATGAGAGGAAAAACGATTTCTGACTTAATCTCAAATGATGCGGCGCATGGGGTACACTGTCAGGCTACAGCAACAATGACCACAGCCATGTTAAGTGCTATGCATAGGTTGCCGCAATGGGTACATTAGTCAGATATAAGAGGTGCAAGTTAAGAGGGTGAAATCCCTTCAGGTAGCATGCAGGCAATTTAGAAAAGCCAATATAATAAAGGCTTCTTTTTTTAACATCTGCACTATGCATTTGTTTTTAAAAAGCACATCATGACCAAATGATGGCAGTACATTAAATGGACAAGACAAGGAGGCTATAAAAAGCAAAATAGTTATAACTCTCCTTTCTCCAGTTATTTTTTTTAAAGGACTCTTGCTGAAATAGAGAAATTAGAAATGAATACACAGTCTGATTAACTTCCTGGTAAAACAATGTCTTGAACCAGATGTAAAGCAAATCACAAGGCTGCCACTGAAAGCAACATCCCAGCATCTCTTCCCATTCTCCCCCATTAATGTGTAGTAAAGCCAAGCCAGTGAGATGATGTCATCACACTCCAGTTTATCCCATCCTCCCCAGGATGCAGCAGCGGGAGGGGAAACAGTGTGGGATGACATCATTTAACATGTTTTCTTTGACTACATTTCCCTGGGCATGGGAGGAAGGGAATGCATCATCAATAATGTCTTTATGTAGCTTATAATAAACAGCCCAAGGAGACACTTATCGAACACATTTTTTTAAATATACTGGCCACAATCCAACTCAACTGGGTGTACTTACCTCCTTTGCTTTGAAAGGGCTTAAGTGTGTCTGGGCTGGGTTGTTACTGTAGAACCTAATAAAAAATATTACCTGCAGAACTGCAGTGCCAGTAAGGAAAATCAATGAGGCTATTTGAGGATAAAGGGGTACTTGAGATGGAGAGGGAAACTGCACATATACTACATGCATTTTATTGCCTTTGCTTTTACTGTTGCATGCTTTACATGCAAGTGTCCCAAGTTTTACATGATCCTTAGTGTCATGCAGTGAGCTGGCGCCCGGAAGTCCCAAGATTCCCCACGCGAGTGTGCAGGGAATCCTGGAGAGAACCCCCAAGCCTGGGAGGCTAGCTGCAGCCTCCCAGTCAGGGGTCTACTCATGTGTCACCATGTGCCGCAGCAACACATGAGCAAATAAATGAGGTTAAAGGAGTGCTCACCCCGTTAACCTCATTTAAGGGGAGGGGTAATTAGGTGGGCTAGCCGCCTTGGGAGCACTGGGCTCACCTATGAGCCCAGTGGTTCCCAAGATCACTGGGAAGCAGGCTAAGCTCCCTTAGCCCATTTCCCAGTGATTGTGGGAATAGCCTCAACATTGATCTAGGTGGACCAATGGCCTGGCTTGGTATTAGGCAGCCACCCTCTACACAGATTGTATTTGGTAACTAATTATAAGCCATTTACACTAATCCTAGGAGGAAAAATGTGGGGGAATGTTTGAAATTGGCTTGTGAATTTTTAGCACCCATCCATTCTTACAATACTACTCAGAATTGTGATGCAAGGCCAGACAAGAAGCAAGGGGTATGCTTATTTATGTTTGAATGTGTCTATGTACTGGCTTTTGGGGTGGAGTCACAGTTTGCTCCTCACTTGCTGTCTTGACGTCAAACTGAGAGGTTTTCCCTTTCTCTGCATAAGAGACTGTTAGTCTGGGTATTGTTTTATTATCCTGTGTTTAGTTAGTAATAAATATCAAACTCTTGTTTCTTAGTTCAAGTTTCTTTCTGTTTAATTATTTATAGAGGCTAATTAATTTCTCTGCAACAGTGAGTACCAAACCCTGGTGGAGGAGTTGGCAGCATCAGTTGTGACAGTCTGCAGCTTTTTCAGACACCTGCTCTAGCAGCACATTTCCTCCAAAATCCTCATTTTTCCTCTACATGTGAAGTGAATGACAGATGATTCCTAGAAGATGTGGGAAATAATGCTTGGAAGATTGGACAGAGCTTCCTGGGTGTGTCCTCATACTGTGTTAAAGTAAAATACTGGTTTTTTTTAAAAATGTTTTGTTGCTTTACCATATTTTGTCTAGGCTTGCCCAGCATCCATAATTTTTACAGACTATTTATAGTCCAGAAGCTCTGTCTTTAATAGGTTTTCTACATTTCCCCCCCATATCATAGTTCCTCTGAGGGAAGAATTCACCCAAACCAATTGGTCTTCCCTTCAATTAAAAAAAAAGTGTTCAAGTGGGAAATTTTAGAAATAGCAAGAAGCAATATAAAACATTCATTTGAATAATTCTGACATAAGGATATAATTTTTTGCATGTAGAAAGAGAATATATAGAATTATTTTGTTTGCCATGCCCACTCTGAAAATTGTAATCGCTGGGTTGGAAAATACAGAGCTACAATTATCATTAGGCATTGCAGACCAGTTTTCCAACTCCATATTTAATAAATGAGATTACTGATGTTGCTCAACCTTGTAATTACCCAGTTTTAATAAGAAAGCTCCTAATGTGTGCCTGTATTCAAACTGAGCCCCCCCCCCCACTCTGACATAAGAACTGCAAAGTGGATGGGTTGTGTTCTCCTCCTCCCATGGCCACCTGCTTTCCTGGCAGTGACTGTGGCTGAGGTGGTGACAGGTCGGCAGGGAGACCATTTTATCTTCCTCATTCTCTCCCTACAAGCCCAGTGCCTAGGAAAACTACATTTCCCAGAAAGGAAGGGGGGGGGAGAAGAGGGACCCTGGGAAAATGACATTACAAAGAGGTTGCAAGCTGAAAAATATGGACTTACAAAGACTTTTTAAACTCTTGCTGGAGAAGGAAGAACTCTTCTCAAACACTTTCTAATGTTATTCATGGTCCCAATCTAGAATGAACTGAGAGGGTGGGAGTACCTATCATTAAATCAAATAATTTAAAATAATGATTAGACTGGGAAATAACACAGTGTGTGCCATTAAGTAATTAATGTTGTGCTATGGCTCTTAGTGCCTCTGGTTTTGCTTACTTTTATATAGTCTCTGGTAGAGGTGGACAATTCTGCCACTTATCCTGATCAGTTATGTTACCAATAAAACAAGAGCAGCTCAGAAATAGAATCTGGTGGGTTTCTAGTACTCACTGTTTGATACTCCCCTTATGACCCAATGTTTCTCTCCAGCTCAGATTTTAATCCAAGCTAGAAAGGAAACTTATCCCTACCAGCTATCAATTCACCCCTCCCTCCAAGCCTCTTTTCCCCTCCATTTACTTTTCTTGGTCTCCACTGTGGCAGCAAGAAGATGAAGGAGTGCTTCTCATCTTCCTTATCTCCCCCATGCCTGACATGCTGAAATGATTGTGTGATAGGATGTTTGTCATTTTCTCTCATGCTTCTGACCTTGGTGTGAGAATTTGCAGACTGAGATGCAAACTAATGCTATTGTAAGAAACTGGGATATCAGAATTCCCTCTCCCTAAAAAGGAAAAGAGCATTCAGAAGTCTAAGTATAGGGCATATACAGAATTCACCATCGACTCCAGATTTATCACTGCCACCCTATCAGGCAGGGAGGAATCACTGCTCAGTAAATGTAGGAGGAGGTGAGCGTGGGGAAATTGTTGATAAGCTGTTCCCAGTACAGGGGGATGGAACAACCCATACCTCATCAGCCCACATGGGTCCCTTGTCCAGAACTAAAATTGAGCAGCCCCAGACCATAGGGCCTGATCAGAACTCCCAGACCCAAGCATCACAAAAGCAGCCTGTTCACAACCCTGATGCTTACCAAGAACCTAGACAGAGATTTCAGAGAGTATCTGCAGTCCCTACTCCTAGAAGAACAAACAACACATAACACAGTGTACCCACCAAATTCTTCCCAGGATACTAATTGCCCTGCATCCCCATACTCCTATAGGAAAAAATCAGCCTATGGTCAATTTTCCCATGCTGAGATGTCTAACCCTCAAGGAAATGTTTCAGTCAGAACACAGATCTGGATAACTCTATATGGGCTAGGTGCAAACATGAGACAAATGTATAACCAATCCACTGAAGTATTAGTGAAGCAATTGCTCCACCTTGTAAGGAGCCCAGATAATGCCACTACGTGTGGTCATCCAAGTTCACCTCCCAATCCGATTGCAACCCTTACAGGCGTCCTGGGAGTGGGAATACTACCCTTACATACTGGAACCTTACATACCAGGGATGGGTATTCGTTGGGCATACTACCCCTGCCTCTTCCTCACACCATAATATTGCTTGGTGATGTGGCCCCAACCCAACTGTTAATGGATTAATGATTGTTTCTGAGCTTCAATTGGGTGAACTAGAAATAATATATTTATTCCATTTTCTTCTCTCTCTTTTATTTTTCCTCTTTTCCTTTCCCACTTACTCATATATACCACTGCCTATATTAACATTGCATGTGCTTTATTCCAGACAGTTCCAGGACTTCTCTAGAAGGAATTAGAGGGTGTGAGATACTTCCACTGGGTGATATTTGTTTATTTTTTAAATAATCAATTTGCATGATATGGCTATGTTTTTCTGGGCAAGACATCCATCAGGAAACTGCAGGGTGAGGACATGGCAAAAGCAGACGGAAGCACAAGTTATTCACTTACACATACTGCACATACACACTCACATAAGAATGGTTTAGGATTGTATTGGGGGAGGGGAAAACAATATGACATTGGGAAGTATTTGTTTTTTTGTAGGGTGACCTCAAACCTTCATCCAGGGGATAGTTGTCCAACCCAACCCAGACCAAGTGTTGTGAACAGGTCTAAGGGGGATGTGCTGAGAGCCAAGGTTAAGGAACAAGGACCATGAACAAGGAAGAGGAGATCTATAGATCATGATGCTTTGCTACCATCTTTTACCATCACATCAACACCAAGTTTGCCCAATGAAGGTCAAGTGTAGGAATGTGTCCTCAGTACCGATCGAAATCCATTGAAATTGCTGACGGGAACAAAGGTGAGATGGCAGTATTTTGGACATTGTATGAGCAGAATAATTTGAAATGCAGATAAAAAGGTGGTGACATATGACTTCAACTCAGCTAACCAACCTGGAGGGGTGATGTGGATGTCAACACTGATTGAATACATGTCCCTTCGAAAGTTTGCACATACTTGTGAGTGGACCACCACCATAGTTCAGGACCGTGTTAAAAAAGGAAGTTGATCACTCACTTGAGTAGCGGTCCAATCAACCAAAATGCAAACACTTCCTGATGCAAAGAGAATCGGTCGATGTGTCTTGAATGACAGTTTCCCCTGGGAACACCTTAAAACAGCTCATCCAAACAGTTTGGGACATGTACTCTTGATTCTTTATGGGAAGTTTCCTACAACTCCTGTAACACCAGTTGTGCAATTTGGAAGAAGGCCACATCTTGTCCAGATGGTTTTTGGACCAATACCCTGAGATTCCAAGTTGGACCCGAGTTCTCTGCTGTTTCTGCCTATAGCAAGGACAATGTTTTCACTGATGGACATATCAGATATGGCTATGGCAACCTCGACTTTACACATGTACAAGTTTTGGGATCTGACTGTCAACCTAGATTCCAGTGGACTATTTTCCTAGTGCAACAGTGTTCCAGGGTTTCCAGAGACATCACCTATGCCTGGTGCAGCATTCCATGTGATGTATCATGCAAGAATCGCTGTCCTACTGTTCCTTCACCAGATGATGTTTCCACGATGCTTACTCATCCTGTCAAAATGCCACAACCCTTCAAATCGCCTTTGAAGTAGAACTCAAACTAAACTGGGAAAGTTGCCAAGATGCGTTTGGTCCTTGCCCTTCAGTGTACCCCCAAAATAACACCCTTTGACATTTGGAAATTGCTTGAAACTTTTAAAGTAACAGATCATAGTGAAGATGGCAGAGAGGGCATGTTTCTGCCACCATTGCCCCCAAAGCCTAGTTTTTCTTCAAACCATTGTCAAGCAGACTGGTCAACCTGGCCATAGAAAAATGCCCTTCCTGGGGTCTAACACTATGTTTTCCCCAACCATACCTATTTGAGGAAGCTTGTCACATGACAGCCTTCCAGGTCATAATTGTTTGGCTTAAATAGGCCACATTTGTACTGCTAAATGAGAACACATTGTAAAAATAAACTCATATCACTATTTTAAAAATATTAGTTATCAGAATCCAATAAAATTCATCTGAATTCATATATTTACATCTTTATTGTATCCTTTCTGCTAAGGTTTAGGCAAGAGACATTTAGAGACACAATCAAAACACTTAAACATGTGTTAGTCACTGCACACACTGTCAGCCATAAAATGACTGTGAATGTTCCACAAATTTTGCCCTCCATCAGGAGGTCTCATACTAGTTCTAGAATATACCATACATACATTCAGTTAGCATCATGGAAAGGATCACCAATGAACCATACACTGTTAGCCACAAAAATGCAGAGAATGAAGCTGTCTCATCATTGCCACCAAATTTCAACTAAAGAAAAATCTGGAGTTGAATTTGTTGACCTGTGCTCCAGAGAAATTTAGAAGGAAACAAAACATATATTCAATAAAACAAATGTTCTCAGTGAGGTTCCCTACACCCCTGCTGAGAAGGATAAATAGCTCAAGTTGTAGAAAACCCTAAGAGAAATATATCAAGTCAATGTAGGCATTCAGAAAGAGAGGAAGACTTAAAAAAATATTTCAGATGCCTTTTAGTTTATTGAGTGGTGTCTCTCTCTCTCTCTCATTTGTTTTATATCATCATCATTATACATATTAATATTATTTATTATGTTTATATTATTATCAAATAATAATATATATTATTTGTTTTCTGTTTTATTTTCTCGTCTATTGTCTTGCTTCTTTCTTACATTAGACACTTTAAGCTCTGGGGAGAACAGCCTTCAAATAAATGAATTAGTCAGATATAAACACTGTGTGTGATATGTTTCTAGTGGTCTTCCTCCAATGCATGTACAAGCTGTTGAACTGATTCAGTTACTGCTCAACATTTTAGTTTAAGTCTGAATTTCCAAAGCAGCTAATATAAGAAAAGTATTCATTTCTGCATGGAAGATGAAGCCTCCAAATCATTGAATATAATCTCTGTTCTTAACATTTTCCATGAACAGAAGAGAGGCAATTGTCCACATAAACTGAGTAAAAGCCGCAGGAACCTTCTAACCAGTCCTAAATAGTCTTTAAAATAAAATAAAATTGTCAATTACCACATGTAGACTTTAAATGCTTAAATTGTCATCCTGAGGCTTTGCATATTGATTCTTCATTGCTGTTGAATCCTTACTCACCAAGCTAAAGAAACCATTTACACTCCTCAAAAATAATTGTTTTGTCTTTTACATTACTGTGATTCTTTCTGAGCTGGGAATCTAATCCTCCTTAACATTTTAGTGCCTTTTAATGTGAGGGCTCAAGTAAAGCCTGCTGGGGGGGAACAACAACAACAACAACAGACATTTCAGATTGACATTACAACAAGTTTTATTGTAAACTTCCCAGCAACAGTTTTTACCGTAAACTGCCCAGAGATATAAGATTTGGGTGATATAGAAATTTGTTAAATAATAAATGAAGGTGCAGTATTATGTCAAGTGCAAAGACCATACCATAACGGAATCATAGTTCAGCTGTGCTGGATCCCAAATGGTCCAGGTCAGGAGTGGCCAACCTGATTGTCGCCAGCTGTTGCTGGACCACAACTCCCATCATCCCTGGCTGCAAGCAACAGGAGATGATGGGAATCGTAGTCCAGGAACAGCTGGAGAGATTTAGATTGGCCACCCTTGGTCTAGGTGCATGATATTGGTGGGACAGCCTCACATTCTCCATAATCTTGTATAGCTAAAGGAGCACCTTGTCCCATAAAGGAGCACCTTGTCCCGGCTTTGAGATAATCAAAACTCTGCTTCAGGTCCACCTGCTATTTAATCTCAGGCATCTGATGAGAAGGAGCAGTCTGTTCTCTGAACAAAAGCCAACCCTATAGAACAACCACTTTGCAAGGCGGGGTTCTACCCAATAGAACGTTCTACCCTATACAACTACTTTGGGGGGGGGTTCTACCCCAACTTTGTGCCTGCATACAGTTGAGTCAGGCCCTTTTTTGGTTACTGTTACAAAAAAACCCAAACAGTTGGCATTGACTGAGAGGAGATGAGAAGAACTATATATTTGCATTCAGCAATATAACTTTACAAATAAATAAGTACGTAAATATCAATTATACAACACATGATTTTCAATCAACATGATGTACAAACACCATGGCTCTTATCTAACAGAGTATACTTTGATCTGCTGATTCTATGCCTATGTGGCAGAGGATTGATTGCAGCCCCCTGTTTTCCCCTCCCACTAATGGACAAATATGGGATTTCAGCTTTTTATAAGAGCTCTGCTGCTAGATCAGGTTCAGGAATCATGCATCCAGTACCCATTTGCATGCACAACTTCCCACCCTGCAAAGGATACAAACTCACAAGCCTATATCAGAATATAGCCCTTAGATGGATTGGAGATTGAGTCCAAAAGGAAACAAGCTGTCCTGGTAAGAGCTAGGGGTGTGTGAGCCGGCTCAAAATCGAGTGGCCTCAACTTTGAGCCGTTTGACTTGTGGGGGTGTGAGCCAAGCTGAACCGGCTCAAAAATCACTGGTAAAGGGAAATATGGTAATGATCCCCCTTAGCAGTAAAGAAGGGGACCAGGAGACCTAAAGAAAAAGAGTTGGGGAGGGAGGGAAATAAAATATTACCTTAAATTCTGTCAGAGGCTGTGGCAGCTGTGGCGGTTTGAGAATGGTCAGAGGTGGTCTGGGCTGGTTGGGGTGGCAGTGGAGACTCCCCCCCCCAAAAAAATGCCAAATCAGGCAGGCCCATTTCAGGCGTCTACAAAAAATGGCCACCTTACATGCAAGGTGGCCATTCTTCTTCTGCTGTGCACATGCAGAGGCCCGGAATGGTCCCGAAATGGGCCTGCCCACTCTGGCAGGGGTGGGAGGCATCTCCGCTGCCACCCCCAACCACCCCAACCACTACTGAGACTGCTGTAGCCACCAGCTGCAGAAAACTGAAGATAATATTTTTCTTCACTCCCACCCCAACTCTTTTTCTTTAGGTCCCCTGCCCCCCTTCCCCTGTACTGGTAAAGGGAAACACTTACAGGATTCTCTTTTACCAGTATGGCCTCAAACCCTGAAACGGGCTTCAATTCAAGCCGAACCAGGTCCAGTTCGGGTGTGCACATAATTGGACCGGACCTAGTTAGAGTCTGGTCCAACTCAAACTGAACTGGGTATTCAATTTTTGTACACATCCCTAGTAAGAATTAATCTGCCTACCATCATTTCACTACATTCTTAATTGATAATTACCATCATTACAATTTAGCCCACTTCTGCCTCAAACGTTCACATGTCTGCCATCTTGAAGTAGAGTGAATGACATCATCACAAACTACACCACTGAGGTGTCCCTCTGTGTCCCTACAGTTGTAGCAAATTTGGTAGTTAAGTGGTTCACATTCTAGCCCTCTTGTGCCTCAAATGTATCTGCCATTTGAATTAGGGAGGATATCTCTACAAACTATGCCCTTGAGCCATTACAGCTGTAGCATATTTGGTTCAAACCAGTTAGGCAGTTCAAACGTTAGCCCAGTTACACCTCAAACGCTCATACATATGCCATCTTGAATGGAGTGGATGACATCATCACAAACTACATTGTTGAGGTGTCCTTATGTTTCCCTACAACTGTTCCAAAATTGGTTAAATCAGTTAGATGGTTCACAAGTTAGCATACTTGCACCTCAAATGTCCATGAGCCTGCCATCTTGAATTGGGGTAGATTACATCATCACAAACTATGCCTTTGAGGTATCAGTGTGCCCAAACCACATTTAGAAGCATGGTTCAATTGGAAGAGCTTTAAGAAAGAGGAGAGCAGCTCCTTACCTGCTCTCCAGCACCCCATGCAGCTGACCACACAAATGGTCACCACAAACTATGCCACTGAGCTATCCCTATGTGTCAGTAATGACAACTGTGCCAAATTTGGTTCAGATCAGTTACACAGTCCACAAGTTAGCCTACTTGCACCTCAAATGTTCACACACACACATCCGCCATCCTGAATTGGGGTGAATGACATCATCACAAACTTTGCTGTTGAGGTGTCCTGTCTGGCTACATCACCCTTTGCCTTCCTAATCCAGCCTGGCAAGTTCACTGGGTCCAACCTCAAAGTGGGGATGGGGAGGGAGTTGAGCAGCACTCTGATCCTCCTCCATCCCAGGCTGTGTGCTCTCTGTGTCAGCCTCTCTCTCTAGGCTCCTGACACACACCTCCGGCCCCCTTTTCATCACCGAACAGCCCCTATATGTTTCCCTGCAGGCTATACAAAGCCCACTCCCAATTACAGAGCCAATGTCCTCCTTTATTTGCTGTAATTCCCCATCCCCTACAGCTGCTGCCCAGGTCTTTGCCTCACCTCCTTCCTCCCACTCAGGCCCCCTGCCCTTGTGAGGCACACTGTCGCTGTCATTCTCAAGGCGACTCCCTGTTGGTCCTCTCAGTGTTCCGCCCAACCCTCCTCAGCTCTGCGGTTGAGGCTTCTGCCTGTCACAGGCCATAGCGGGTTGCTGGGGCCAGGTTCCTGCCCATTAGTGGGCCATTCTCCTCCTGTTCCTCATGGCCGTCCATCCTCTCCTCCCCGGCATGCCCCACAGCCTCGCTCCTGGAGATAAGAATGGCAGGTTGCACTGGACATGTCCCTATGTGTCCCTACAACTGTACAGTACCCAATTTGGTTCATATTGGTCCAGGCATTGTGAAGTTGATAGGGACACACATGCACACACACAATGCTGGGTGATCTCATAAGCTTACTTTCCTTAAGGAAATTAGGCTAAAAAAATATTATTCCATAAAGTACAAAAAGCCATGATTTGTGCCACCTGGAGAAAACCTGGCCAAGTGAACTGTTTTATTGCACCCCATATTTCTGAGGTCACAAAAGAAAATACTTTTGTGAACTGCTCAGGGAAGGAACACCTGTTCTTTGCCCGTGACATTTTGGTCCAGTGTCCACAATGACAGCATTCACACTTGACAGCATCTCTGCAATTATTGGGTGATATTCTTATCTGTTGAAACTCCAGGTTCCTGTCTTATTTACTGTACTTTCAGAAGTAATTGTACTCGGTTTTGACATGCCCTTACTTGCTTTTTGTAATCAACAACTTAGTGTGAATCATAGCTAGGAAATAATCGCCATAGTTTAAAGTTTGTTGGGAAAGTTTTCTGGACTTTCACCAGTTGTAGAAAATTATTTTTTTCCCATGTTATGGCTACTAGCATTGTATCACCAGCTAAAATAGCTAATGGGCTATATTCTGTGTAGTCCCCCACCAATGGGATCAACCCTCTGGGGCTGCTGCCCTGATTCAAAGGTAACCAAGTGTGGTGTTGGGGCTGCTTCCAGGAAGCAGTGCAGTACTCCTTTCCATTGTTTCTAAATGTTTCTGATGGAAAGGAGCCCTGTGCTGCGGCTGCCCAGAAGCACTTTAAAGGCTATCCTCAACAGGTGCTTTGCTACACCACTGGGACTGCCTTTGAAGGTGCTCGGCAGCCCTGGAAAGTCACTATCATCACCGAAGGGCTACACAGGATGTATTAGAGCTGATGAAAAAATTCTCTTAGAAGCAGTTTCAGCAAAAAATAAAGGTGCTGATGGGTTTTGTAAGGAAATAGGGCAATTTTAAGAGGAAGACATTCCTACAAAGTTTCCTGTGAAGCTAAAGGTAGGGGTTGGGGTGGGGCTGGCTTCCCATAGTCTGATGGCAGCAGCTGCAGTTGTCAATTTTCTTTTTGTCTCTTTAGTGTTTATGCCACACCTCTGCAGTTAGTAGTTGGAGACTTAGTCATAATGTAGTGTCATTCTGAGTGGGAAAAGCAGCTTCTCGGAGTTTCAGATCTCTGTTCAAGTTCTCTGAGTTTCTCAGCTCCACACAAGAAATGGCTGAACTTCTCCCCCATGTTCACCACTTATGAAAATAGAACATAGGGGATGCAGTTTAGATATGAGAGAAAATATGGTAAAGAACATGGGAGGGGAATTTCAGATCAGCCCAGAGTGAAATTTTTGAACATTCCATCCTGGTTTGCCTTGAAAATCAATTGGCTTATGGCAATAGCCCTGTTCATATGTTATGACGTGCTCATGCATACAATTACAAAAGTGGGGAAGAAGTCCTGCTCCACACTATCATTCAACCCCTTCAACTGACCCATTCACATGGACCCATTTGTCCGAAGGGGAAGGTGCTAAGAGTGTGATGGCTGGAGCTTCTTGGCCTTTTATATGATTATTTATTTAACATATTTTTATACTGCCCAAAAGGCAAGGTCTCTGGGTGGTTTACAAGATAAAAACAACCAATAAAAGATTAACGCATTTCAACAATTAAAATTTAAAAAGTTAAAACTATTAACACACAATTAAAACAGTATTAATTAAAAGCCTGAGTGAACAAATGTGTCTTGACTGCCCTTTTAAAAGTTATAAGAGATGGGGAGGCTCTTATTTATGCAGGAAGTGTGTTCCAAAGCCTCAGGGCAGCAATAGAGAAGGCCCATCCCTGAGTAGCCACCAGACGAGCTGGTGGCAACTGCAGATGGACCTCTCCAGATGATGTCAATGGGCGGCATGGTTCATAGCGAAGAAGACGTTCTCTTAAATACTCAGGGCCCAAGCTGTTTAGGGCTTTATAGGTTATAATCAAAACCTTGTACTTTGCCTGGAAACTCATCGGCAGCCAGTGTAGATCTTTTTAGATAGGAGTGATATGGTCTCTCCGAGATGACCGAGAGACCAACTTGGCTGCTGCATTCTGAACTAACTGCATTTTCTGGACTACATACAAAGGCAGCCCCACATGGAGCGCACTGCAGTAGTCAAGTCTGGAGGTGACCAGCAGATGAACTGCTGTTCTGAGGTCATTTATCTCAAGAAATGGATGCAGCTGGCTTATCAGCCAAAGCCGATAAAAGGCACCTCTGGCCACTGCCTCAACCTGGGACACCAGGGAGAGCTTTGTGTTCAGAAGCACCCTCAGACTGCATACCTGGACTCGGGAGATGATTTTGATCTGCCTGTTCAGGATGAGGTCACACTTCCCCAGAAGGGATTGCGTACCTGTTCCTTCTGGGGAAATGTGACCCTATCCAAAACAGGCAGATCAAAATCATCTCCCGAGTTCTGCCCCACACAATAAGTACCTCCATCATATCTGGATTCAGTCTCAGCTTGTTACCTCTCATCCAGCCCATCACTGCCTCCAGACAGGCATTTAGGGAGGTTATGCCTTCTCCTGATGATGTGGACATGGAGAAATAGATTTGGGTGTCATCAGCTTACTGATAATGCCCTGCACCAAATCTCTTTCCCAGCGGTTTCATGTAGATGTTAAACAACATTGGAGACAATACGGAGCCCTGAGGGACACGATCGCAAAGTTCAGTTTTTGAAGAACATTCCCTGAGATAAACCATTAGGGATGTGCACAAAACCAGTTTGCCTGGTTCGGTACGAGTTCGAACCAGAAGGGGTGGTTCGGTTTTGGTTTTGCTTGAACCTCCTCCTGGTTCGGTTTGAATTTGTACTGGTTTGAACTGATTCAAACCTGTTTGAACTGGTTCAGACACCCCAAAATTGGTAGGATGATAGCTGGCACTCAGGGGTACCTGCCATCCAAACCCCAAAGCAATAGGACACTTGTACGATTTTTATGAATTCTTGAAAATTATTTCTATTTTTTTCTCATTGGATATAATGGGACTCCAACAATCCCATTATTCCCTGTTGTGGAGCACCCATGGTTTCCAACAACCATGCAAACCCCGAAGCAATCAGACACCCCTATGATTTTTTATGAATATTTGAAATGTTTTTAATTATTTTTCTCATAGGGTATAATAAGACCCAAACCAGCCCATATCCCCTATTGTGGAGCACCTAGGGGCACAAAATTGGGGTAGTGGTAGACAACCAGGGATGCCTACTATCCACAAAGTTCCAAGGCAATCGGACACTCCTCTGATTATTGGTGAATTTTAAATTATTTTGGAATTCCTCATAGAGAATAATGAGGATTGCAGCAAATGTATAGCTTCACGTCGGGGAGAAAGGGGTGTCCTAGAGTGGAGTGTGGTTGGTGGTAGTTCCCAAGGGGGGCAAGGAAGCTATCAGAATTATTTGAAAGGAATTGGGCAAAAGGCTGATTTTTAAGTGATTTTTGAAGTTTATGTGTCTTTAAGGTTAGCAATGAGAGTGGATTCATGGTTTGTCATTGAAAATCTTATATGCTACCAAAGAATCTACGCTCAGAACACTTCAGAAAGAACAAAACCCAGTACCCCATGGGTTAGCAACCCATGGAGGAGGTTGTCACCCTCTCTCTGGGCCACCCCAGCACCCCCCAAGTGCAGTTATGGGGCTGCTGAAACCTCCATTCCTCCCTATGGAGAAAAATATTAAAGCCACTTGTGGGGTGCTGGGGTGGCCCAGAGTGAGTGGTGGTCTAGTGCAAAGAGGGTGCCAACCACCCCCATGGGTTGCTAACCCATGGGGTACTGGGTTTTGTTGTTTCTGAAGTGTTCTGAGCGTAGATTCTTTGGTAGCATATAAGATTTTCAATGACAAACCATGAATCCACTCTCATTGCTAACCTTAAAGACACATAAACTTCAAGAATCACTTAAAAATCAGCCTTTTGCCCAATTCCTTTCAAATAATTCTGATAGCTTCCTTGCCCCCCTTGGGAACTACCACCCACCACACTCCACTCTAGGACACTCCTTTTCCCCCGACGTGAAGCTATGCATTTGCTGCCATCCTAATTATTCCCTATGAGGAATTCAAAAATACTTTAACAATTCACCAATAATCAGAGGAGTGTCCAATTGCCTTGGGGTTTTGTGGGTGGTAGGAACCCCTGTCTGTCTACCACCCACCCCGCTTTTGTGCCACTAGGTGCTCCACAATAGGGGATATGGACTGGTTGTGGTCCCATTATACTCTATGAGAAAAATAATTGAAAATATTTCAAATATTCATAAAAAATCGTAGTACTGTCCGATTGCTTCAGAGTTTGGGTGGTTGTTAGCACCCATCAGTGCTACACAATATGGTATAATGGCCTGGTTCGAGTCCCATTATACCCTATGAGAAAAAATAGAAATAATTTTCAAAAATTCATAAAAAATCATACGAGTGTCCGATTGCTTTGGGGTTTGAGTGACAGGTACCCCGGGTGCCAGCTACCATCCTAGCAATTTTTGGATGTCCAAACCAGTTCAAACTTGTTTGAATCGAACCACCCCCTGGTTTGGTTCAAATTCGAACCTGCAGCTCGAAACTGATAGCTGGTTCGGTTCGAATTCGAACCTTTGAACCACCGTGGTTCAAATTTGAATTTGAACCAGTTCACACATCCCTAGACACCATCTGGAATCTGCCCGAGAGGTAAGAGCCAGCGTGGTGTAGTGGTTAGAGTGCTGGACTAGGACCGGGGAGACCCGAGTTCAAATCCCCATTCAGCCATGAAACTAGCTGGGTGACTCTGGGCCAATCACTTATCTCTCAGCCTAACCTACTTCACAGGGTTGTTGTGAAAGAGAAACTCAAGTATGTAGTACACCGCTCTGGGCTCCATGGAGGAAGAGCGGGATATAAATGTAATAATAATAATAATAATAATAATGGAACCACTGCAAAGCAGTGCCTCCCACCCCCAACCCCCTCAGATGCTTCAGAATGATATTATGGTTGATGGTATTGAAAAATGCCGAGAGGTCCAGAAGGACTAACAGAGTGACACTTCCCCTGTCATTTCCCAATTGGAGATCATCCATCAGGCCAACCAAGGCAGTCCCCACCCCACCCAAAATCCGGTCTAGATAATCAGTTTCCTCCAAGACTCCTTGGAATTGGGAGGTCACCACTCTCTCAATTACCTTGCCCAGCCATGGAAGGTTGGAGATAGGCCTATAGTTGCTCAACTGAGGAACCCAGGGCAGGTTCCTTCAGAACTGGTCTAATAATTGCCTTCTTAAGACAAGGAGGCATCCTGCCCCCGCCTCCGAGAAGCATTTATTATCTCTACCAGGCCTTCTACAACAACCTCCATGCCAGATTGTATTAGCCACGTCAGGCAAGGGTCAAGAGAACAGGTGGTAGGCTGCATTGCTCCAAGTAGCTTGTCCACATCCTCACGAGTCACAAACTGAAACTGATCCAGCCTAACCACAGAAGAGGAGTCACCGGACACCACCTATTCAGACATTGCAATAATTGTGGGGTCTAAATCCAAGTTGGCCCAAATACGAGATATTTTATCCACAATTTTTTTTAATTATTTTTTGCTGGAAAAGTTGCTTCCAAGCATTGTCAGGAGTACAAACGATCCCTGGCCAATGGCTTAGTTAGCACATCTGCTACTATTTGTTCACTTGGACAATACATCAATTTTAAGAGTCCTTTTCCTTGTGCAATAATGATTGCTGCTGCTGCTGATTTCCCACACATAATGATATTTGGTTTCAATGTGTTTTGTTCTAAATTTATTTTTCTCCAGTTGTGAGATCTGGAAGCAGCTTAGATTATCCTCAAACATTTCAGTGGGTTTTGGTTCATCTATGTTTAAATTCAACATTAGCTTGTGCAGCCATGCCACCTCTTGACATGCGTGAGTGGCAGATGCATATTCGGCCTCAGTAGATGAGAGAGGGAAAAATGGGGGAACACGGGTACTAAATGCAAAAACTATATTATAAAACCCATGAACAAGAGCAAGGTAATGCATACAGAGGCACAATGCAGGATAAAACCAAACTACACATATAATGACAAATTCCCACAGGCACCCATGTTACAACAGCAAGTCAATACAATAATAAGGGCTGAAACAAACTCCACAAGATCAAAAATGTTATGCTGACGACAGTCACTGAAATGCTGGTCGTAGATAATGGTGTAAATGGTGCTGATGTGCACTCAATCCTCATGAATGAGAGCTGCACTCTGCCATACCTGTCAAGTTTTGGATTTGAAAATAAGGGAAATTTTCCGACACCCGGCACGAGCCATCCCACCACCACAACCAAGCTCCAGTATCTCTCAAATTTTAAGATAGGTGTACAAGATCGTGCATCTAGCGCATGAAAGGGGCTTACAAATACAATAAAAAGAAGGTATTCAGGAGCTGAACAAATTGACTGAAACCTAAGTTTCTCTCACAAAACTTTGCAAGAGCTGAAACTGGTTCGCACCCCATGCTTTTAAAAGGAAGGAGCAGTGTGCCTCTGATCATGTGCAAAGTGCCTTTCCCTGCAACGGAAAAGCCTGTCCCTTCCCCACACATTTGGAATTAAGGAGCTGCCTTCACAACTGCCCCAGAGACGCCACAGTTTGTCCCATCATCATGCCATGCAAAAATCTCCTCGTTAGATCTTAAAAAAACAAACAACCCCACACACTGAGCCGACAGCTCTCCGTCCCCTCCCCTTTTTGCCTTAGACGAAACATACACGTGAAATTCAGGAATGGGCAACAGATTATACAGCAACGGAGGAGGAAACAGAAGCCCCAATTTCCAGAGAGCTACCCACCAGCAGCAGCTCCAGGCAGTTCCAGAGCAGCTGCCCAGTAATGCCTCCACCGCTGCCCTAAATGTCCTCCGAGGTCCTTTCCAGGCTCTAACGTGCTCTGTTGATTCTCTTCTGCCGCAGCTTCAAGCTCTGCGAAAAACCTCCCTGGCGACAAGTCAAAACCTGCTCTGAAATAACTGGGGAAGGGGGGAGAAAAGCACCCCGCCGCCACGCAGGAGTCAGGAGGGACACATACATTTAAAAAGCGAAGACACACAGCCTGCCCCTCCTCCCTCCCCACAGGGCTCTTGCCTCTTTCTTCCCGCTTCCTCTGCACGCCTCGGCTCTCTCGCACAGTCAACAGGCACCTCCCTGCTCATGCGCGGCACTTAAGGAGCAACAGGCCAGACCGAGGCAGCGCTGACGACACAAGCGGGGAAAGAGCAAACGGCAGCCAGTTGGCAGAACCGACGCAGAGTCCAACCCCTCCCTTTCCTCTCACGCTCTGAATCCCGCGACCTCCGCACTGCTGCCACCACCCAAGCTACTGCACAGTTCTCGCGAGGCTGACTGTAGAGTTCAGTTTGGAGTGGCAGAGGATTTTTTAAAAATTAGATAATACGGGAGATTTCCAGGAAACTACTAATACAGGAGGACGGCGGGAAAGAGGAATAAAATATGGTAGTTTCCCAGCTAAAATGGGAGACTTGACAGCTATGCACTCTGCACAAAAACCTTGAACTGAGAGTCTGGGCATAGAAATCTTGAAAGTGGAAAAAATGGAAACTGGAACCTTGACAGACTTCCTAGGTTGTAGTCCATTTCACAAGTATCTTCATCAGAAGTATAAAGGTCTGTGCATCAATAATCATAATAATCAAGCCCCAATAATGCAAAATGCATAGTGAAAACATGTAATAAATATGCAAACCAACCAACCTTAAATCTGGACAAGCCTTGTCACTAAAAGCAGCATCTCAACACAGTGCCTGCTTCAACATGCTACACTCCTTAAAGGATGATACTTAACCTTGGAGTTAAATACTCTCCCCAACCATCAATCAGTGACCTAATAAGTGGGAATAATAGACCAGCTGTGCTGATCTTAATTTCCCTTCTATTTAAAGGAAACAGGAGAAATCACAATTAACATTTAACCCATTGGGTATACATGTGTTGAACTTGTGAATAACAAGATATTCTTTTTGAAGGAGAATCCTCTGCTTATCTTGTTTGTCAAAGGACCTAGGTGTAAATTTAAACAGTATGAAAAACTTAAAGTCATCAGGTGAGTGAGATTTCTCAACAAAATGTGGCACTTACGGGGCATCTAATATTCTGTTCTTAAGCCTAGATCTGTGTTCAAGAACACAGGTCTTAATAGGTCTCATAGTGCTCCCAATATACCACAAGTTACATGGACACATTATGACATACACAGTCCCTTTTGTCTTACAGTTAGCAAAAAATTGTAAGCTAATATGTTTCTTCAAACCCGAGTCCCAATATTCAGTGGTGGGAAGGCTGAACGAACAAGCTGCACAACTCCCACAGGGGTGGAAACCTTGTGCAGGCATACTCACTGGTGGTCTTTCTGTAAGATCCGAGTGGGTCAAAAAATTTCTTACACTCTTTGTTTTTCTAAAGGCCACCATAGGGTGTTTTTTTTTTCAGCCAGGTATATCTGAAACCAGATGCCAATGTCTACAGATAATCTTCTTGATCTGGTAGGATAATGGAGTATAGTCTATGGACCAGATCAAATAGTCCAGCTGTTTATTCGGGGCATCCTGCAATAACTCACTCCGTCTAGTGGTATCTGCTCTAATCTTCGCTCTGTGTATGATTTCCTTAGGATATCCCCTATGAACCAGTTGTGAAGATAACAAATCAACTTCCCTGCGGAATGTGTAATTTGTGTAGAATTTCTTTTAACCCATAAGAACTGGCCAAAGGGAAGATTGTCCTTTAAATGGACAATCTTATCTCAGAAAAAAATGGGTTAGCTGTGTCATTCAAAATGAATGAATCTTCCAAAGAAGACATGAACAAATTGGCCACACTGGGGGCTAAAGAACTCTTTTTGTTAGAGCTAGTGGACCTTATTTTTGACAAGAATTACTTTCGGTTTGATGACCAATTCTATTTCCAAATTAAGGGTGTTGCTATGGGTAGTTCTTTTTAAAAAACCATTTTTTCGGAGATTTTTATATACAAGTGTTTCATTGATGATATTTTAATAATATTTAATGATATCTCACTGTTTCAGCCATTTTTGGTGTGGATCAATGAACTTCACGCCAATATCAAATTTACCAGCAATTCCAGTCAGTACATGGTTCCATTTTTGGATACCAATATTTGGGTGAATAAAGAACATAAGTTGAGTTTCTCTTTCTATAGGAAATCTATAGACAGGAACATGCTTCTTCACTATGACTCTTGGATCCTGGACATTCCACAGCCTAGCTGCTCCTGGGCTGCGGAATGTGCTCCTGGCAGAAATCCGTAATCTGAGTTCATTATTGGCCTTCAGGAGAGCCCTTAAAACCTATATGTTTGTCCTGGCCATCCAGGGTTTTTAAACAGTTATAAATGTTCACCCTGGTTTTCCAGGGTTTTAAACTGTTTAAATGTTTTCACTGTTAATTGGTTTTATGCTAGTTTTGATTTTAATTGTTAATTGATTTTAATTGTTTTTATCTTGATGTAAACCTCCCTGAGCTATTTTTGGAGGGGTGGTATATAAATCGAATGAATGAATAACGACTGGTTGACTTCTGGACTGTTTCCTCAGCCCAGTCTGTATCCATATAACCTACTAATTTGGGTCCACTACTAGCAGGAAACTTTAATTTTAGATAGATTGTCCCTTTTAGGTACCAGACTAGTCTCCTTACTACAGTCCAGTTATCTTTGCTGGGTGTGCTTCCTTTCCTACTCAAGATTCCCATAAATGCAGCTATATCTGGTCTTGTTATCATTGTTACATATAAAGGTTTTCCAATCACTGTCCTGTACTCACTGTTGTCTGGCAGGAGTTTTAGGTAACCTGTTTCCATAGGTGTACTTATTTCTTTGGCCTCTGTAAGTCCCAAATACTCTAGTAAATCATTTATTTTCTGGTTTTGGTTAAGCAAATAACGTCCATCCTCTTCTCTCTATTTTTAGAGGGCTATTTTTAGACCCTTTACCAAATCTAATTTTTAAGCCTGACATATTTTGGCATCTCTATGGCCTAACCTTCTGTGCCACTAATTCAGACATCCTTTGTGCATTCTTTTACAGTTTTGGCCTTTTCAGTCACACATTCTACTTCAATTAATCCATTCTCTTGTAAAATTGCTTTCATAAGCAATTCCTGTTTATGAGTAATGAATAATGCCTTCCTTTAAATTTTACTTCGTAGCCTCCTTCTGTAGATGTTTTACAGACACCAGACTTGTTTCTAGAGTAGGCACATACAAACCTTCTTCATTTGTTAATCCAATGGTTTCTCCTTTCTCCAGATTGCTGAGCAACTGTGCAGATCGTTCAGCAGCTTTCCATCTGCCAAATATATAGGGATTTTACAACTTGTATCTAGGTTTATAGATCTCTCTCTTTCTCTAATCAGGTTGCTTGTAGCATCTGAGTCAATGCAAATGTCACTGCTGCATTGCTCTGATGTAGTTTCCAAAACTTTATCTGTTCTTGCAAAGTATAGGCTTTCCTTATTAGCTTTAGTCCCTGATTGATTGTAAGTTCTGTACTCAGTGTTCCACTGAGAGTGGAGATGATCCTCTAAATGATTAATTGTGAACCACCCCAAGACTTTGGTATGGGGCGGTATATAAATGTATTAAATAAATAAATAAAAATAATTACAAATTGTAGGTCTGAATCCTCTTTGACTTCCAAGGCACTAGTCGAACTATCAAAGTAATTTGGTAAACGATTCAACAGCAATCCTATCAAAACTGCATCTGGCATGACTATCTCTTGAACTTACAGTTGCATAGATATGTCTAACATTTCATGTATGTACTTGTGAAGGAGACTTTCTCCTTCTCTAAGTCTTTTATTGCTCAGTTTCCTTACTAGATGCACTTTGGAAACCACAGACTTCTTTTTATATAATCCTTTCAGAGTTTCCCACATATTCTTTGCATTTTCTTTGTCTCCTAGAAGCACTAAGATTGGGTCACTCACTGCCAAGAAAATCATTCCTGATCCCTTTTCATCTGCTCTGTCTCATTCTTTCTGCTCTTTTCCTGCATCTTCAGGATGCTGGGTGTGCAGAACACTGCCAAGTCCATGACCCTTACACAGCATCTCCATCTCAAAAGACCAGAGCTCGTACTCAGGACCGTGCAATTTTTCAGTCATCTGGAATCCTTGTGCTATCTCCATTTTTAGAGCTTTTCTCTTTGCTTTGCTTTCTATTTAACTCTCTAGGCTTTTCTCTTTTATTTACTGGCTCCTGGGCCTCATAACCCTTTTATTGGAGAAGAATGGCAGTTCAACTCCCATGAGCAGAGCAGAGCCAGTTTGGGGAGAATTCAGCCAAGTATGAGGTCTCAAGAGAGTTCTTTAAGTTTGAAGAACAAGAAGGATTTATTCATAAGTTACAAAAGGATAGGAAAGCTGAGCTCAAGGCTGAAGGGGGAGAGAGGTTAAACATCAGCCATCTCGGGAGAGACAAAAATGGAGACTAACACAGGAAGAATAAAGAGGGGATGAGTCCAGCACTTTTATCCATGACCCTAACCCCCACCCCCAGCCCAATGGTCATTATGAGACATTGCAGCTGAGAGCTCTGAGATTCCCCAGCCTAAACTTCGCAGCAATGGCGGGAGCTTGATGGGTCAGACACTCACAACGTGATAATGCCTTGTCATGTGGTACTCACACAGTTATGCTAGAGAGGAGGAAGTGACTAAGATGCAGGTAAAATGCCATCTCAGTAGGCCACATGGTAAACTGTTTTGGAAATCATTCTACATTTGTTTGGCTGTGCTAACAATTTCAAGTGTGATTGGGGCAGCAGGGGACATGTTGCAGGGTGATGTGGTGGCCAGATGTGAACACAACCCAATTATAAAGGCTGTTTGTCATATGGTACTTCAGGGCAACATGGGCACAGAAAGTCATGGTATGATGAGGAAAAGCAGTCATATAACTGCATCTGCTTGTGTATCTGAAGTCTCTGCTTTTACAGATCACTTTGGAAGCATCAAGCTCTTTCTGAGCCCCCCCCCCCCAGGACTGAAATATTGGCATCACTACTAAATCTGAACATTTCTCCCCCTCTGACAGTCATGCATTTCATTTTTCTTTCTAAAGGAGCATTTTCAAGGGACTTGTAAAAAATTCATTCAAGTTAATATGACTTCACACTTTTAATGTCATGACTGAATTATGTTAAATTATATGTCTACTCATCTACTTCTACAGTTATGTATTATGAATATAAGGTCAAGATCTCAGGAACTATGCTTTCTTAGAGGAGACCTCACAGACAGCTCTTGATGGAGTCTGGCGGGAGATGATACCATTGGAGAGCTGATGGAAATATCTGCTTGCCACTGTATATGAAATTAGGACACAGAAACAGGAGCTCCGATGTAAATGGTCAAAGCTTCATCAGTTTAAAGGTCCTGTTCTTGAAAGTATTCAAGTCTACATTTTTAAAAAGTATATTTTAAGAGCATTTGATACAACTATTTCCCTTTGGTATGTGCAGGAAATTGGTTGCAATGCAGCTGGCCAATGGCCAGGCCCAACCTTGCCCACATGGTCTCGGAGGTGTGGCCAGAGAAGAGATGGCCAAGATGACTCTGGCAGGAGACAGGTCTTAGAGATCTGCAGTGTGGGGCCAGGAAGGAAATGAAGGAGCAGCATTGCTAGCGTGTTGAGGTGTGTCGGGGACTCTTGTGGGAGGACAAGTGTGTGTGTGGGGGGGGGGTTGCCCTGAGAGAGCTGTGTTGAGATTGAGACTAGGTATTTAAAGAGGTAGCTGATGATAATATGAGGAAAGGATAATGGAGGGCAGGTTAGTATAGTGATGGCCCTTACACTCCTGGCATATGCATCGTGGAGGAAGTTGGAGGTAGACATCTGAAGGAGACAGGGGTTAAAGGTGACTGAAAAACCTCCCTGCTCCTATATCCTTCTCCTAAAACTCAGACCCCATTCAAAAGGCCAAAGGCTTCCCTCAAGTAAGGGAATTCAGAAAACCCACAGTGTACTTCATAGTAACTATAGCAATATGATCAAGATAGATTAGTCATTTGGGGCTTGATGTTCTAGGAATCTTCCCCACCCTTTCCTGCAGGAAATGTTCAGTCTGCCAACTGGAAAAGAGTTAGGAATCTTCGGCACATAGAGTACTGCTTAGCGAAGGGCTGGGCATCATGGCCCAAATCTGTGGTACTTCTATCAGAACTGTAGGTACACTGAAAAAAATAATCACAAGTGGTCTGAAACACAGGTGGATGAATGGAACTTCCCCAGACCTCCTTAGATGATCTCCCTATTGGCTCCTGTATGAACATCATCAGCTACCTGTGCATTTTGGCATGCTATTAAAAAAATTATTATATCCATTTTAGCAGACCATTTTTCAGTTCTTATTATGAATAACGTCCTGATTAATGTGTCTTTGAGTTTAATCTATTTATTGTCCAGCTTTACACATTTTTTGCAAAGTCCTGTCTCCTGTAGTTTGTCTTTTTCCAAACATGTTTCACAATCTTGGTGATATACTTTAAAATATTTTAACTATGCCTTTGTTTACATTTCTGTGATGTTTACAACCCTTTATTGGCTTTGGTTTTGGTTCCAAGAGCTTTTATGTCCTGTGTTTTATTTTTCTTCTTCTCTTGATTTAAGCATGTTCACTTCTCAAGTGCTAGAGCTGACTCCTTCAAATGGCCACATTTGCATGTAATGGGAAACCAGAGTTAAAGGGGCCAGAGATTGCCAAACCTGTACATCAGAATGTGTGTAACATCAGTCTCATTTGGAAAGTGACCTGAGGTTGTGCTTGGCAAACTCCAATTTGAACCCTTGGCTTGTAGTGAGTTTTGCTGCTTACCTCTGAGGTTTGAGTTCCACGGCATTGCATATGAATGCAGAACTGGAGGCTGCATTCACTGTAACAAGAGTTGAGGGAGGAAGCTCTGTGATTGGCTTTGCCAAGCTGTCCTAAATGCAAGAAGGAAGCCGTAACATCTGGTTCCTTCTCCTCTCTTCAGTCTCCATGACTGCAGAGATCCTGCTCTTCATTTTGTCTGAATGTGGACAGGAGAGCAGGGTGTGGTGGGGAGAGTGGAACCATGAGCCTGTTGACCCTACAGTTCTGCCTTATGGGCAAATACGTCCAATGCCTTTTATATGCCATGTTATCTTTTTGCAATTTTTCTCCCACCCTTAAAGAAATGTATGAAAAATATCCCTGGGTAACTTCTCCTTCCTGAGAGGATTCAATGTTACTCAGATCTTTTGATTACTGGTAGGATGATTATTTTCCTCCTTTTCATCATATTTTGTGGAGGTATTATCAAGATATACTAGTATTAAAAGAAAAAGGACAGAAAGACCAATTTAATCAAGTAACATTCAGAAATTAATCCTGCAAGCCCATTCCAAATCAGGCCCAAATTCATTTTAAACAATTTTTTAACCTTTTCCCCAAACCTCCATAGGATCCTATGGGGGGCTGCGGAAAGGTTTAAAAATTGTTTTAAAACAGCCTGCTTGTCCATTTCTTTTGTGTGTTGGGTGGTAGGTAGCACCCAGAATACCCCATCATCCCACCCACTTTGCTGTCCCTAGGAGCTACCCATTTTATTTATTATTTTTATTTATTTATCATATTTTCATATTGCCTGATATGTACATCTCTAGGCAGTGCCCATGGGGAACAATGCAGCGTTTCAGATTCTCTCATTGTTCCCTATGGCCTAAACACTCAAAACATTTCAAATTATTTTGCTGAAATAGGCAGTTTGACTGCTGTTTTGACAAAATGTTTCGGCCATTTTGCATTTCATTTTGAGATTGAAACAAAATGCAAAATCTATTTCATGTACATCCCTATTGTCTTCTATCTGCTCTCAACAGTATTATTTGTGGCTCTATACAAAAAAGAAAAAAATGTGCGAAAAACAGATACAGAAAAATAAAATAAGGAAATATAATGGATTTCATCTTTCTGTACAATTCATTCATCTTATGCAAAACAGTGTCCTTCACAGGCACATTGGAATGGTTAACAAACATTTTGTATACATTTTCTCCTGAACACAGAAGCCACTAGTTCTTGCTAAATTGTGCTGACATTAGAAAGTGTTATCCATAGAGAATGATAGGTTAACCTATTGCTTGTTTCCTGTTCCCAGTCATGTGGATTCTGGAGATGAGGAATCCTGGTCAGGCAGTTCCTCTATTTACTGAATTTCAAAGCAACTCTTTAGTGCTTAAACAACATGCCTGATGCTGGAGGAATTCCCCCCACCCATGGTCCAGTTTTGTGCAGATAATTTTATTTATTTATTTATTTAATTTGTTTGATTTCTATACTGCCCTTCCAAAAATGGCTCAAAGCAGTTTGCACAGAGAAATAATAAATAAGATGGATCCCTGTCCCCAATGGGCTCACAATCTAAAAAGAAACGTATGATCAACACCAGCAACAGTCACTGGAGGTACTGTGCTGGGGGTGGATAGGGCCAGTTACTCTCCCCCTGCTAAATAAAGAGAATCACCACATTAAAAGGTGCCTCTTTGCCAAGTTCTCAGGAGTTAATAATAATATTCATCTGCATTCACTGCCATTTGGTGTGCCACTGGTAGGTTTATACATTAAAACTGACGCTGAGATGTATTTTTGAAAGGTGGAACATTTTGTTCAAGTTGGTGGAACTCTAATCAGTTAGCAGCTGCAATTTTATCCCCCTCCCCCCGCCCAATATCCTGTTCAGAGAGGTTTGGTGAGTTTTGTTCTTCCCAAATTGCTCCCCTACTCTTAAGTTTCACCCAAATTTGTCCCTAAAAAATTCAGAATGTTGATTTCAAGCAAATGAAGGCATTATGTGATAGCTACTAGTCAATTATTTCAAAGCAAAATTAACCTCTCAAAATATCAATATCTTCCAAACCATTTTATTTCCTATTTTGCATTATACCTGGAAGTTTTCCACACCTGGCTTTTAGTTTGCATCTGCTCTGGAATGGAGGGTGTGCGTTCACATATCCTCCCAATTTACCCCAAAGTCCCCATGAGCTATCAGGAAGCATTTCACACACAACTTGGGTTTTTCATTGCACCTTAGGGTGTAGCCCGATTTATATCCAGGGTAAAAATATTCACTTTTTGTGTCGTTTTTAGGGGGCAACTTTGAACTCGCAGTAAAGCCTGTGTAGTTAGATAGGCAGTTAAGATGGCTTCCAGCTCCATAACCTGTTATATCTATCTATCTATCTATCTATCTATCTATCTATCTATCTATCTATCTATCTATCTATCTATCAAATACATGACAATCCAAACAATGCTTCAGCAACATCAATGTCCACAGTTTGACAGTAACTTTCCTGTGACTGTTCTTCACGTCAAGCCATGTGAAACAGAATCTATACCTTCTATTTGTCATGCAATGAGGGTGATATGGAAATGTTATGCTATCATATCAGCCTTACTAATTTTGTAGGTGTAGAGCACATTTTCACGTTTTTCTCTTGCTGGCTGCAAAATTAGACTGTCCATTAAAGCCTCAAACAGTCTTTACTTTTATCTACTGGAAGGAAGTCTTTTACTCATTTATCCTCCATGATATCCTAGATAATATGAATCGCAGTAAAGAAAACAACAGATGAGCTTAATGCTCATAAAAATGTGACAACAGAATTATTACAGTGTGGATCCATTAGAAAAAATGGAGTGCATTAGAAACGACAGAGTGCATATCTGGTGACGGTGAACTTTGTCACCTTAGCTTAGATCTAATCAGCTTAGATTACTGAAAGAAAAAAGTAATGGTATGTTTACTGTTCTTTATTTTGATAAGTTATATATATGTATATATATATATATAGAGAGAGAGAGAGAGAGAGAGAGAGAGAGAGAGAGAGAGGGGGGGGGGGATAATTGAGAAAAGCACTCCAAGTATGTAAAAACTGCCTTTCCTACAGGTTACCACAGGGTTCATTAATGGTGGCTGCGGAGTGGGGGAGATAAGCTTGTCTGAGGGGTTGGGTTGATTCCCTGCCTTCCCTCTGGTGGCTCCTGTGGTTTCTCTGATTATGGTTCTTGAGGGAGAGGAGAACTAAAGAGAGGGGCATCTTGTTTTACAGTGCATTATTTAGTGCATTATACATTGCATTATTTATGATATATTTGAACATTGTTTTGGTCTTTGGTGCAAGTGGCATTGAGAATCCTACATGGTTAGCCAAACCTGGGGAAGAAAATATACATTATGCCAAAGAAAAGGTTTTTAACTTAGTCGTCTCTCAAACATACTCATTTTATCTGTGCAGGGAATTTTCTTGAATGGTAGAGCACTCAGTCATGTGAGTTCTATATGCAGGCCCTCAAACAAACAAGTTTACCATCACATTTGCTACTTATGAGGACTCCATCTCATAATTTGGATGGATTTACTAGGACTCAATCTGGAAATGGAAGCCTTCAGTCCTGAAACAGGTTTCATCAGCCCAAATGGATTTGCTTATATTCAAGATGGCTATACCATTGCTACATACAGTACAAGACATATCTCTGTATCTTCATCAGAGTTCACTCTGAGAAAGACAGAGATTACAGAGCAGGCTTAGCCACAAAATACTTTATAACTTTGAAAGTACAGCAAGGTATTGGAAGTTCAGCACATTCAGCATTTTGCACGAAACAAAAATGGTATGAGATGGTTTCCAAGATGATCTGAAAACAATGAAACACAGACATACATAGAGGCTTTTCTCACAATGACATGAGAGGGCTACTGGGCGGGTTGTGGGGAAGGCTACTCAAACTTAACTTCCCCACAGATTATCTGTTAGTCCTTGCTGGGCACACGGATAACATGCACATGGCTCATGCACCCAGATGATCCCCTGCTTTCCCTGACAGCACGGAGAGTCAGGGGCCGGGATGCATCATCCCAGCCCCCAGAAATCCCATACTTTATTTATTTATCATATTTTTATACCACTTGATATATACATCTCTAGGCGTTGTACAAAATTTAAGATATTAAAATTCAGATTAAAATACATGAAACAATAAAAACAGTATAAAACAAAATACAATTATTAAAATTAAAATTAATTCTAATTAAAAGCTTGCGAGAACAGGAGAGTCTTCCTGAAAACAAACAGAGAAGGAGATTTCAGCAGGGAGTATATTCCAAAGCCCTGGGGCAGCCGCAGAGAAAGCCTGGTCCTGAGTTGCCATCAGATGAACTGGTGGCAATCATAACCTGGCCTCTCCAGAAGATTGTAACAGGCGGCCGGGTTGCACCACGCTTGCGCCTTTGACTTCAGTTAATGGATGGGATTCTTTGGCAGGTTTGCCGCTGAGGCGCCACCAGCAGCCACATGGTCGTTCTTAGGAGAAGCCAAGTCTGGGCTTGGCTTCCTTAGCCTGGTCTTGGCTCCATGTGAGAACAGCCTCATAGTGTTGTTCACTCACTAGTCAGCATGGGAGTACCCATGCTAGTCTTCTAAATTAAAATTAATCATCTGTATATATAAGAAATGACATCACATCACTCTTAATTTTAGAAAGTTTTAACAATTATTGTTGTACCTAATAATTCCTATTATTTTACCTATTGCATACGTGTCCTTCCTTCCTTCCTTCCTTCCTTCCTTCCTTCCTTCCTTCCTTCCTTCCTTCCTTCCCATTCTTTATGTAATGAGAGGCAAAAAATACCTTTTCTCCCCCCCCCACCTCGATTTGTACATTTTACCTGCTGCCTGTCAAATTCCTCTCATTTAGTAGTCTCTTCCAAATGAATACTGGCCCCCAGAGTGCACAAGTTATATCTAATGTCTCTCTTTAAATAGATATGCCACAGTAAAATTGTCCAGAACAGCAGTAACTCCAATGAACTTGCCAGAGGGAGTGAAATTCAGACAGCCAGAATAAAAATTGATACAATCTCTGACAAATAACATAGAAAGCAGATTACAGTATCTACCTAGAAAATGTTCCACATTTCTCCAAGCAAAATACATCAGCCCATCTTCTCCTCCTGAACCATTTTGCCACCCTGTTTGGGAGAAATTCCATTGTCCTGGGGAGAGATGAAGACAATCAGCTGATTTTCTATCTTCTTACAGGCAACACTGGACCAGTGGGGCAAAGGGTAGCATCCTCCAAAGCCAGCAGAGAATCAGAGAGATGGTGGCTTTGGAACCCCAGCACTTTTGCCTTGGTAGAGTGTGCCAGGTTCAAGCCCCTGCCAGCTCCCCAGTGCCGGTTTCCCAGTGCCAAGTCCCCTCACACACCACATTCAGCTGCAATATGGTGCCCTGCTTGTATTGGGTGCAGGGAGGAGGTGGATGAGTATTTTCACAGCCAAGCTCATCTCACCTTTCGCTTTTCATTACATTTTATACTGATTTAATCTTTTATATAGTTTTAAATGTTTAAATAGTTTTAACTTTGTGCTGGTTTTTGTTGTTGTTTAAAGCTCCTCGAGATTTTAATTTTGGTGGTATATCAATGTGTAAAATAAATTCAGTATTCAGCCCAATGATGACTGTGCCCATTGCTTGACATGAAATATCCACTGCTTGAGAGAAGCCAGTGCTAGTCGAAGGCTCACAACTGTGAGATGTGTCGCAACATTGAGGACATCTTCCCCCCTGCTGACTTGTGCCTTGTAATGGACACAAAAAGCATGGTTTGCGGCACTTTGAATGACCTCAAAAGTGCTTCCAAACATTACTTGCACTGGAAGTGGCTATCTTGGACCACTTGGGTGATGGCAGTCCTACTGGGGCTGACAGCTGCTGGCTGCCCACCACCACCATCCTGCCACCCTCCATCTGGGTACAAGAAGTGCCAGGCTGAGGCTGTAACTCAGCTGCTGCCTCCTCATACTCGGTCCCAGAAGATGACCCAGTCCCAGACTCAAAGGTGACAATGGGGGGGTCTTCTGAGTTGCTAGATGAGTGTGTTTGTGGTAGTTTCTAGAGAAACGTACTGTTTGACTGAGCCATCCGCCATCGAGCTCTCTCCCTCCACTCTCGCCATGGAGAGATCAGCTTCCCTGACAGGGGAGTGCTTCTCCCCAGGCACTGCCAGCAGGTGCCATGGGTGGAATGAAGGGACGTTAGGCTCCTCTGGCTAGGAGAGCATGTGCTCAACCTCGCTGGAGCAGAATAATTGGTGACTGAACAGCCATGCCATCTCTCCCACCTTTACACATTGATATACCACCACTAACCCAGGAAATAATGAATGGATAGTTTCAAAACTACACAGGACTATGTTTCAGCATGTTCCTGAAGTTTAAAAAAAACCAAAGGACCATTAACAAATTATGGTAGGCTTCAGGGTGGAGAAGAGGGGGGAACCACCATAACAAACAACTGCTTTCTAGAGTGTACAGGTCAATTTTTAAATTCTTGCATCTCTACCATTTTATATCCAAACTGCATGAAATTTAGATAGATAGATAGATAGATAGATAGATAGATAGATAGATAGATAGATAGAGTGGCGTCAAGTCAGTGTTGACTCCTAGTGACCACATAGATAGATTCTCTCCAGGATGATATGTCTTCAACTTGGCCTTTAAGGTCTCTCAGTGGTGCATTCATTGCTGTCTTAATTGAGTCCATCCACCCTGCTGCTGGTCATCCTCTTTTCTATCCTTCAGCTTTCCCCAGAATTATGGACTTCTCAAGGGAGCTGAGTTTTCACATAATGTGACTGAAGTATGATAGTTTGAGCCTGGTCATTTGTGCCTCAAGTGAAAATTCTGGTTTGATTTGTTCTATGATCCATTGGTTTGTTTTCCTGGCTGTCCATGGTATCCTCAAAAGTCTTCTCCAACACCAAAGTTCAAAAAGCGTTAATACTTTTTCTATCTTGCTTCTTCAAAGTCCAGTTTTCATATCCATAGAGTATCATGGGGAAAAAACATTGTCCAAACAATTCTAATCTTTGTTGGTATAGACACATCATAGTATTTAAATATCCTTTCCAAGGCCTTCATTGCAACCCTACCAAGTGCTAATCTGAGGCGTATTTCTTGACTGCTGGATCCCGATCTGGAACGAGTCTGTTTCACCACATTCCATCTGGAACGTGGCAGTTTCCTATGGCAGTTTCCTATGTTTCCTATGACTGTGGCTTCCTGTCCTGTGTATAGGTTTCTCATGAGAACAATGAGATGCTCTGGGATGCCCATTTTCCTAAAGATATTCCACAATTTGACATGGTCGATGCAATCAAAGGATTTTCTCTAGTCCATAAAGCACATACGTATTTACTCCTTTTTGGTATTTAGTATTTGGTATTTGGCATTTGAAATTTAGATAGGTGGTGTCATATAACACCAATCTGATGCTGGCAAATGTTCAGTTATATTGGACAAAGAGTTCCAATTTTTTGGCTAATAGCATCTTCAGAGTTTATAATGGTAGACTATTGAAACAGCTCCTCACCTTAACAGTACTGGCAATACAGTGCCAGAATAATAATATATTATGCTATAGGCATGGCAACAACCATTCTCACTTCTGGTTGGTACACAACCATTCTCACTTCTCAGCTTCTATGAAGGGGTTGCTTAGACAAATGTATTGGGCAGGCTTATGTATTGTTGTGGAAATGCAAACAGCAAAAGCAAATACTTCCAGGTGACATTACATTTCTTCCCCTTTGTTACTTCTTGCTGTGTAATTAATTTAAGTATTGCAAGAAGAAGATACAATCATAATTTTCTTTGGAGAACTGGAAATGAATGAAGCAGAGGTGAATAATTTATTGCTACAGAGATGTTTATAATCATTCTACAGCAACTGGGGGGGGGACCTAATAATGAAATCTAAGGTGGCAAAACCTCACCCCTGTTAACACTACAATTTTGCTGTTGTTTACTGCAGAATGGCCCACATAATTTTGTCTTTATGGGGGTTTAACTACTTTGTGCAGATAAATGACTGAAGGTCTCCATGAAGTGACATCATTAGAAAAGGCAATGTGAAACCAATTCTCCAGTGAATGAATTATGGAGATTTTGGGACATTAAGATAAGAAATTTGAACATGCTTAAATGAGGCCAGCTAAATTGTGAAAGAAGTTAATTATGATAATCCCTTCTGTGGCAGGTGATGAGAATAACTCAACCCAAATCAAAATGGTTGGAAAGGTAGCACAGTCAATTAGAAATTATGGTTACCATTAGTTCTGCCACAGTTAATGAAATCATTGGCATTTATGGATATTTTATGTTTATCAAAGTTTTTTAAACAAACAAAACAGGGCTGTTCACATGAGCAGCCTAACCAAGGCTAGAGCAGCCAAGCCTGGGTTAGGCTGCCCATGTGCATCACCAGGATCGACCCCGACCCCGGCGCTTCCTAGGGATGTATGATCAGGTTTGGGACCATACCTGTTCCACAACGAATTGGTTACGTTTGACGGCTCAGTGCTGAATGTAAGCCCCTGACCTGTTGGGGGGGTTGAAGTATTTTTTAAAAAGAATTGTACTCTTTCCCTCCGGGGGGTTCTCCTAGGCCGCGGGTGTGTGTGTGTCTCTGGCAGTTCCCTTCCCCACACCAGCCTCCATTATGTTGCAAATCAACCTTTTTGGGTGGTCTTCGGTCTGTTCCGGGCCTCTCCCCCATGGCGGTGGCAATTTTTGAGGCTGCCGCACATACCCAATGGGCCCATTGGGCATGTGTGGCTGCCTCCCAAATGGATGCCACCACAGGAGTGAGGCTCAGACGACCTGAACAGAGCGAGTTGCAACATAATGGAGGTTGGCTGGGGGAGGGTGAACATTCAGACAACCCCCCTCACGGCCTTGGAGAAGCCCCCTGGAAGGGGTGAGTAGAAAAAAATTTTTTTAAAGAGAGATCACAAACCCCCTAAATGGAACCAAATGGGGGGGCCCTCCAAGGGGTGCAGAACCCAACTGGCCTGGTCCAGTTCGGGTCTGATTCAGACCCGAACCAAACCAGACCAGTACGCAGCCCAAGCATACACAGAGTTGCATGCCTAGAGCGCTTAACTCTTGGAGGAATCCCCCAATGCACCACGCTCATCGAGTAGGATTCCTGGAGGCCGGGAAAATGAAAATCTTGGCCTTCAGTGATCCACACTGGACAGAGTAACACAGATTGTGTGGATGCATGGCTATGCACCAAAGGCAACATTGCCGATCATCTTGGGGAGAGGTAGGTCCAACCCTGCCTCCCTTTCCCACCTGCCCACTCCATTTCATTATCATTGATTTGAATGTTATAAACTCGAATATGAACATAGTTCTTTCAAAAGATATAAATTTTCACAGAGAGCTTTTGTTTTATACTAACGTTGAAAAGTTATAAACCCTAGCTAACTGGGCCATCAAACTAGAATCAAGATTTAGTTTGATGAAGCAAAGAGAGTAGAAATGTTCTATGTAGCAAGATAAAAAGACTTTAAGGAATTGGACGGGGTATTCCATAATAGTGTGACTTGCATTAGAAACAGGTGAACAGAATTATATCAGTTGGATGATTCAGCTACTCTTGGGTGGGGGTGGGGGACTGCTGGTTTCTTGGACTCCAAAGAATTTTTTTTTAAAAAAAAATTAGAAGCATTGCCACAATTTACAGGACAACTGCTGATTATGTTAGGTGGCTTTTACGATAATTTGGTTTAAACGAGTTATAGGATTTTCTTATATATGTATATATCAGTTTGTTTGATTGTTTGATTTTTGGAGGCATGTAAAATTTATATATGTAAGGATGTGTGTGTGTGTGTGTGTGTGTGTGTGTGTGTGTGTGTGTGTGTGTGTAACAATCTTGGTGGTTTGTGTAAAGCAGGAGCAATCAGAAAAGTTACCACAGTGATAACTGGCTTGCAGCAACCAAGCATTAATAATACAAAGTTGCCTTCTGATCCTTTGATGTCAACCCCCCTTCCCACTGTGAAGAAGGATTCAATAAGCAGGGATTGCTCACCCACCATGAGCTTGGTTGGCATTTGGAGAACAGGATTAAACTGGTAGAGGGCTGAGTGTTTTACACTCAGTACAATGCATTTTTAGTTAGAAGTTATGTAGCACCTTTTTCAATGGGGCTTAATCCTATACTGTAGTATGCACAGAATTTCAACTTTAATGCCTGTTGTGTTACATACTGTATAATTTATTTTTACTTGAATTTGAACCATTTATTTTACTTTTGCTCTTATACTATTCATTGTTGCCTGCTCCACACCCCAGATTTGACAAACTATCAGTTCACATAGATGGATGGGTATGATGGGAAGCATCCACCATAATTTTCTCAAATCTCCATGTGAAAAATCATAAAAGAGCCACAGATAGGAGAAATAATGCAGGCATTGTCTAGTGACTCCACTATGGCAATACACACAATTGGCATAGGTTCCAATTTCACTGGATCATACTTAATCTGATGAAGAAATGTGTTCCCACCTGACACTGTATGCTTTAATCTTGCAGTTTATGGTGCTTCAGCCATCTTTAAAATGCCCATGTCAATGGTACCATTCCTTGAATTTCTGCCATTATTTTTTTTAAAAATAGCTCATTTTAATTTTTTGCTCAGTATTTCATGTGGACAAAAGCTTGTTTGAAAGTTGCTTTGAAGAACAGAGGCATACTAAATTATTTTTGAGACATTCAGGCAGGTACTGAAATAAAGTGTACCCTGTGTTTTTGTTTGAATGAAAGAGACAAAGTGGGAAAGGTGAATCCATTTAGGGAACAAACTTCTGATGTGGAGAGTGATTGAGGTACACAAAATACTAGAATAGTGTCTTATATCCAAGAGGATTACACAGAAAGAGTTCCCAAATGGCAGCATAAATGAAAAATATTTTCTGTCTGAGCTATATACCACATAAGCTCTTTACAATCCCTTACCCAAAGGCCAATATCAGATGACCACTTTCTGGTCTTTCCCCTCTCAGTCCTTTTATCTTATACCTTGCAACTCAAAAGTTATTAGAAGTTCTATATTCCTTTTCAGGGTTAAGAAAATGCTGAGGTCAGCCCAGAACTATTAATATTTTCTGTTTGGGAAGAAAAAACACATTCGGGCAATAAATCAAAATATCAGATAGCAGATATTGAGAACAACCAATTTCTTCTGATGCAATTTGATTTATTGCTGTTTCATTTAATGATAGGTTCTAACAAAGGAAATGGGCTTATTACAATTTATAATGATTGTTTTTACACAGAGAATACTCATTCAAAACTTAGATAAAAACAATGCATCATAAACTAACTGGCTTACGGAACAGTGTTGGCCAAGAACAACTTCTTGTAAATATATCATATCTGGAATATAATCTCTTGATGAATAGGAAGCATTTTTCTTTCTTCTTCCAGACGTGTCTCAGTTCAGGTTATATGTTACTCTCAACAGCATCACCATAGCAAATCTCCACCCACCCACCCTCTCTCTCTTTCACACATACAGACACAGACACAGACACACACACTGCTAAGAGGCTTTCAAAGTTCTTTCACTTTTTCAGCATCATTTCAGTCACACACCTAGATTTGCTAGGTTAACTCAGGGACAAACTAGATGTGACTTTAAACATATCATTTATCTTTCTGTCAGCACCTCCAAACTGTCATGGTGTTTGCGTTGGATCAGGGCCAGCCAGAGACCCCACATGTTTGGTGAATCCCTGCCCTCCTCTCCCCTCCTCTGCCTCCTCCTTTTTTACCTGGCACCTGGGTGGGGGCAGGAGACAGGCAGTACAACATCCTCATTGCTCTGTAGGGAACACTTCACCAGCTGTCTGGCCTTCCTCTGTGGCTTCTATTTAAAAGGCATATTTTGTGCATTCTTGAAGGTCCTTGAGTACCCTTAGTCTCATAAAAACTAACAAACCTCAGAGCCAACCATGCCAGTGAATTTCTGGCAGGACATTTACTATATAGATGGCATTTTGGGGAAGAAATGTACCTTGTAGAGACATATCAGGCATAAATTTATCAGGGGCATCTATCAAGTGATTGGGGAAGCTGCATCCATTGAATACCTGCCTATAGGCATCCCTCCCCAGATCAATATCCATCTGAAAGAGTAAGGCAAAAACTACGGGTACATGAAGCCTCATTTCTAAAGCCAGCATAATACAAGACTACAGAAAGTCCATACAGCACATATGGTGTGAAGGTTTGGATGGACACCTTTACTTGTAATTTCCATGCTTTTAGAACACGTGAAAATGGAAAGCATTTTAACTTTCATCTTGAACCAAGGTTTTTCAATTACTGAATTTCCGTATATTCAAAAAAGGGAAATCTGACTGGAAATTGTGGGAATGCTGCCTAAGATAAATCTCCATTTTCATAGGCAACAAAAACAACCACAGAAAACCCGTGGACAAGGAAAAAATGAATGGAAACTAGAGAAAAATGAATGTGTATTGAATAATTAAATAACCAGCTAACAGCACACATAGCAACAAGCAAACATATCTATAACACATATGTAACCATACATTAACATAATACCATATAAAATTGCAACATGCAATAGAAAAATACAAAAACAATAAGTACAGATACCCAAACGAGGTCCAAAATGACTTCAAGTGTGAGGAATGAAGAGTACATACAAAATGAAAGATAAGTTCTCAAATCCAGAAAAAGAAGCCAATGTGCTCAAGGAGACATTGCTAGTGTCTATGGTTCAGTTCATGACTCCTTCAAACAGAAGGAGCAGGAGCTGAACCACAGACACTAGCAACATCTCCACAGACACTAGCAATGTATGGTTACATATGTGTTATAGATACGCTTACTTGTTGCTATGTGTGCTGTTAGCTGGTTATTTAATTATTCAATACACATTCATTTTTCTCTAGTTTCCATTCATTTTTTCCTTGTCCATGGGTTTTCTGTGGTTGTTTTTGTTTCCTATTCCATGGACCCCGATTCTCTCTTTTGTTTCCATTTTCATAGGCAGCATACTTCTGAGGTAGAACTTTCATGTTCAAATGCTGAATTCTAGAAGCTCATGGAGGGTGGTATACCTCTGATGCCCCTCACTAACTCAATCCCCTCTTGTGTTCTATCGTAAATCTAGTTATCTCTCTGCTAAGGTAAAGTCAAGTCAATTTCAACTCCTGGCGCCCACAGAGCCCTGTGGTTTTCTTTGGTAAAATACAAAAGGAGTTTACCATTGCCTCCTCCTGCTCAGTGTGAGATGATGCCTTTCAGCACCTTCCTATATCATTGCTGCCCAATATAGTACCAGCAGGGATTCGAACCAACAAGCTTCTGCTTGTTAGTCAAGCATTTCCCCACTGCGCCACTTAAGGTGATGCCAGATATCCTAACAAGCCCATTTGCCACCTCACCATTACCTTGTGTGGCCTTGCAAAGCTCCCCCTCCACTTTGTCAGTGCTTCATGTTCCCTCATAAGTCCATTTGTCCCACCTCACATTCCATCACAAGGTTCCTTGCCACCTTTCTGCCACCTTTCTTGCTCTCACAAGCCCTTCCCTCCCCCCAAACCACTGCCTTGCATTTCTCACAAGTCCATTTGCCACCTCACTTCTTTTTGGTGGTACACCACACATCAAGTCAGCCTCTTCTTTAGTCATCATTTCCCACACAGGACTGTTGTAATGGATTTCAATATCCATTAATGATGGTGGTGGTGATGATGGTGGTGGTGGTCTTTTGCAAGGTGACTATTTCTCAAGTGACATTCCTATTTTTAAGCCTTACTCCCACCCCCCACCCCCGCCAAGGTTTTGTCCATGAAATGCATTGGGATGTTTAAAGATATCGTTATATGCAATTGAAATAAGACTTCTTTTCAGTCTGATGTCTAGCCTGATTCCTTCTGTACTACTTCTTCAACTGTTGACGAAGAACTTTAAGTACTGTACTGATTGCTGAGCTATTGGAGAACAAGTGCCGTTTTGCCAAGAGTAGGTGTAATAATAAGTCCTCTCATATGAAATGTAGCACTTCCTCTGTTCTATCCCTTTGGTGGCAGCAGGGCACCCTGACACAGCTCCGTGGGTGGTGTCACTACTTGATCAGAATTAGAAGCAGGCTGACTATTATCAAGAGTCATACTTGCAACAGACCCAGCTGATGCCTCTAGAATTCAAACCTGACAAAAAGAAACCCACTCAGTAAACATTCACACCCACATGTGCACACAATATAAAAGCAAAGCATAAAAGGCAGCAGAGAGTTCTCAGTGGTTTTCACAGAGTCATTTGATTGAGATCCAATCCAGGAATAAAATCAACCCTTTCCACTCTTTCTGCTGCAGTGGCAGACTTGCTGCAGCAGCTGGCAAATAGCCCCTCTGATTGAGGGGCTGTAAAAAGATTTGCTGTCAAGGAGGGAGGCACAATTACCAGCAAGCTAGCGGAGCACCATAGGTGATGCTCCCTCAGAGAAGTAGCTTCCCCTCCTCCCCATTGCTGGAGGATGACTTCAGCTTCACCAGTCACCAGTGCTATCTTTCAGTTACAATGTTAGTTACAGTGCTGGTTAATACCAAAGTGGAGGTAAAGACTATGGGTGCAATCCTCCTGTTATGGAATAGGCTGGGGTTTCTGTGCTTACTTTATGCACACCAGCCCCAATCAGCCTCTTTGAGCTCTCGATAGTGCTGCCGCCACCCGCTTGCCAGGGAAACCTTCAAGATTATTTCAACATTTCTTAAAGAAGCATGTGGCTTGGTAGATAAGGCAGAATTGAGCAGTCCCAGCACAGAGAAAGTAAGTTAAAAACAATTAAAATCTAGTTTATTTAGGTAAATATAAAAGGAGGCAAGTTACAGGCATTAGGAGGTATAAAATATTCAAAATATGTACATTTACATCCTGCTCGATGTTAGGCAGGAGGCTAGAGGATCTTAGTTGTCAGGTTTAAGTTCAGAAAATTTTTTAAAATTGCATTGTTAACAGATGATGAATTTCCTCTGCCCAGCCGGGCAAAGCAGCTTTCTGGACACTCTCTGGAGCTATGCCGCTTAGATTCAGCCAGGAGCCCAATAAAGTAGGGATGTGTATGAAATGAACTTTGTGTTCTGTTTCGAGCTCAAAACAAAACTATGATGGTCAAAATGTTCCATCAAAACAACTGGTCCAACCGGTTGTTTCAGAGGAACAAACTCAAAACATTTCAAGTGTTTCGGCCATAGGGAACAATGGAGAAATTCAAAACACCCCATTGCTTCCCATGGGTAGCTCCTAGGGACTACAAAGTGGGTTGTGTATTAAGGCATGATTGGTGCTATCTATCACCCAGTCTTCAAAAGAAATGGGCAAGGAGGAAATATTTAACAAATTGTTAACATTCCACTGAAACTTCATAGGATCCTATGGGAGTTTGGGGGAAAGATTAACAATTTGTTTAAAATCACCTGTTTGCTGTGTTAATTAAAAGCCTCCCTACTAACAAGGTAGTCCATCTGACTAACAACGTACCAATGCTTATGAAAAGTTCAACTAACTTTTTTCCCCCCAAATTCAATTTTTATTAATTTTAACAATAATAATATTGTCATTGATTACAAATAAACAAAAGTGGACTTCCCGCACACTTCTCTTCATGAATCATCAGCTATAAAGTTTACCCTTGCTATAATAATAGTTCAAAACATAAATTTAAACCCTTACAAACACAGCTAATCTACCCAACCTGCAGTTTTTTACTAAATTTTGAACCCTGCTGTAAAGTCCATAGTAGGAAAATAGTTCTTTAGATACAACAAGAATGGTTTCCAATCTTCTTTGAAGCATTCCAAATTTTGGTCTCTTATTAGTGTTGTAAGTTTTGCCATCTCTGCATATTCCAAAATTTTTATCAGCCAATCTTCTTTTGAAGGCAGTTCATTACTCTTCCATTTCTTTGCATATATAATTCTAGCCGCCATAGAAGCATACATAAAAAACATTGAATTTGTTGTAGAAATTGCACCTTGTATTATTTCCAGCAGGAAGGATTCTGGCCTCTTAGGAAATGTCATTTTAAATATTTTCTTTAACTCATTATATATCATATCCCAATATGCTTTAGCCTTCCCACAGGTCCACCACATATGAAAAAAAATGCCTTCAGACTGTCCACACTTCCAACATTTGTTTGAAACATTTTTATACATTAATGCTAATTTTTTGGGTGTCAGATACCATCTATACATCATTTTGTAATAATTTTCTTTTAAAGCATAACATGCAGTAAATTTTACATCAGTTTTCCATAATTTTTCCCAGGCTGCCATTTCTATATTATGACCCACATCTTGAGCCCACTTTATCATGGTCGTTTTAACCACTTCCTCTCTTGTCTCCTCCAAAAGTAACAGTTTATACATTTTAGAAACTAATTTTTCATCATTTTCACATAATTCCTTCTCAAAGCTCGAAATCTGATCCTCAAATCCAACTTTAAAATCTTTCTTATATGTCTCATTTAACTGATGATACTGGAACAAATCTCTAACCAAGTTTTGTATTTCGGTTAAACTTTTTAACTTACAATCCTTTTCCTGAAAATGTAACAAATCCCTATAGGTACCCCAATGCATTTGCATGTTTACTTCTTTACGTGATAAAGCTTCAATCGGAGATACCCATAGCGGAGTTTTAGGTTCCAACCAATTTTTAAAAAGTTCAACTAACTTAGCTCCACTTCTGACTGAACAGTGGGCACACATTTCAGCAACTTCCGCTTGCCCAAGATACATTCTGTGCCACCAAAAATATATATCCCTGAGGGTTGTCCAGTCCTCAGGGACATATTTTTGTGTGACACATAGGGCTTCTGAGGGAGATGGAAATCAAATGTCACACACACACACACACCCCTCTGCGCACACCCCTCTGCAGTTAACTTGACTAATTGAAAGAGGGAGAGAGGGAGATGCAGTGTAAGGAACAAGAGAGAACCAAGTCTATGTTTTGCAGCTAGCTTAAAGAAAAAGTTTCTAGGGAGCTCTTACTGGATGCTGCTGATTTTGGATAGAACTGACACTGCTTTCTAAACCAGTGAATGTGTTGTCTTCCTAGGCGCCTATCTACTCCATGCTTTATATGTATATCCGTCAAAATGTATTTAAACAGAAATACCTAGAGTCTCCAAAAGCTTTATCATGTTTTGTGTCTTTCATCAAAAATGAAACAAAACTCTATTACAATGTTCTTGGAACTGGTCATGGTTGGAGAAATTGAGAGCATGTGACAACATTAACTGATAGGTACTGGCTTGGATCCAAAAATGCCCATCTGTAGCAGAAACCCCTTTGCATTCATGGAAGGGTGTTCCTGATTGACCAAAAGAGGGTTGTGTGGGGAAAGAAATCTCAGCCTAGAAGGGTTCTTCTTTTTGCACTAACTCTTGGGCAAGACTTTCAACAAGTCCTTTTCAAGACCTTTTTACTGTCCACAATAGTTCATGAGCCACAGTCTGTCACTGACATACCATGCAGCGTGACACCCATCAAGGAAAGATGTGCATGGCTTGCTAGCCAGACAAGAGCCCATCCTTGTTGACAACAGAGGCGGGGAAGGCTCTGTGTATATTCAGCTGTGCACAATCACTGATCCACTGCTACTGACATTTGCCAATAATAGCAATAACTGCAGAGCAGTGATTGCACACAGCTGTGTGTGCACAAAACCTTCCCTGTCTCCTCTGCCAACAAACATGGGCTCTTGGTTGGTTCACCAGGCACAGGGCGCACCCTTTTTTGATGGGTGGTGTGCTGCATTTTGTACCAGCCATTATTTTCCTTATTTACCATATTTCTCACACTGTGACATAACCCCTGATACATTGTAAGCATGCACTGTGACAAGGTTTCTACTAGTACTTGCACAGGAGTGCACAGATGAGCGCCAATCTATTTTCTCCTTTTCATGGTTCTTTGCATCCAAGCAAATGTTTTGACCATTTGATAATTTGTATTGACAGCTATACAAAAGGAAAAAAAGAAATAATTAAAAGGAAACGTTCAATAATTTTGTTTACATTGCCAAATACTTTTTGCAGCAATGTTATTAAAAATATTGATTCTACACCGTGCCATATGCCTTTCCAAAATTGTTTTGCAATGCTAAGCTACTGCCACTGGGAAGAATGCTGCCACAATCTTAACAACAGTGGCTGACATACTGTGCACTATTACATATGCAGTAGAGCATACAGTTCATGTAGTTGAACAAGAGTGCCGTTATGTAAGTGCAAAAATTGTACAAACTGAGTTAGCATGAAAGTACAGTCATTATAAATAACAGTTGCATAGTCATGCAACTCTACGGTTTTTGTGCTTGTGCAACCATGGAAACATTAAGTTCCACCACATGTGTAACATTGTACAGTATGTCAGCTATTGTCATTGAAAACCTATAACAGACACAACATTTTTGAGCTGCCCAAAATTGAAAGATCTGAGACAGATAAAGCTTCATATCTGAGTACAAGTGACATATAAATATACCATGAGGAAGCTCCTCAATATTTCCTGTAGCCACAGATAAAAATTCGGTTCCCATACTGAATGTTGTGGTAGTAGTAAGTGAAAACATAGATATGACAGCAAATTCCTTCAGGTTATTTTTTTTAAATGCTGGGGCAACTTATTTATTATTATTATAATATATATTATATTATATAATAATTATAATTATTAATAATAATAATTCAATTTCTATAACGCCCTTCCAAAAATGGCTCAGGGCAGTTTACACAGAGAAATAATAAATAAATAAGATGGCTCCCTGTCCCCAAAGGGCTCACATTCTAAAAACAAAAAACAGGATAGACACCAGCAACAGTCACTGGAAGTACTGTGTTTGGGGTGGATAGGGCAAGTTACTCTCCCACTGCTAAATAAAGAGAATCACCACGGTAAAAGGTGCCTCTTTGTCCAGTTAGCAGGGGCTAACTTAGTTAACTTGTGTTAACTTAGTTGTAAACACAAAGTACATGTGAACTGTGTAATTTATAAGTGGTTTTGCACATGCATACATTACAGCTTTTGCCAACCAAGTTAAGGCTTGTAGGACAGGACAGGACAGGTCAGCAAGTAAAGATTTTCTTACCTCTTCAACACCATGATGTAAGAAGCTGCATCTGCCAAAATTCCCTCCCCAGCACAACTCCTTAATGGTTCAGGAACCCTGTCCTCTATTTTATTGTCCATGATTATTCATCTACAGATGATATAAATTAAGTTTTATATCAGGAAATATTTTACAAGTGGCAGAGTGAGTCAGGAAATGTCCTTGTGGCTGATAAGCCAGGTGTTAGCAATTAGTCACTGATCACAAACATCAGATAATGTATAAGAGACGATTAGCATAATTGTTTCAAACAAATGTAAAATTGCTGCATTATCACTAATCAGGCAATGTCCTTCTAGGGAATGTAATCACAACCAGATGTGTAATGCACTTAGGCTAAAGAGAAATCCACTTTTAAACATTTTATTGTTCTACCGTATGGCAGAGGAGCTGGCTATATTCAGCTACTGTAAACGGAGACACAAAGGAAAAGGTGGGACTGTCCAGATTAGTTCTTATTGGACTAATAGCAGCAGGTTGGCAAACAGATGATTGCTAATGAACTTGCAGACATAACAAAGAAACACACCAATAATTAGGTGCACAGTAGGTAAGCATTCAGTGCTCGACTAACAGCTGGATCGCTAGGCTAAGTCAATAATCATGGTAGTCTGGATATTGTGCTGTGGTATATACCGCATTATTCAGGAAATATAGAAAAGAGGTCAGCAAGTGGGCCAAATCTGTTCTCCAAATGAAAGGGGTGTAGCTCTAATTGAGGGTGTAGCTCAACTGAGCAGATTGGTTCAAAGAACCAATTGGGGTGTAGCTCTAATTGAGCAGATGGGTTCAAAGAACCAATTGGGATGTAGCTCTAATTGAGCAGATGGCCGGGCCCTCCAGCTCCTGAGGGCCCCTCAGCTCCACCCCTCCCTATTTTCTTCACTATCTCCCTGACTCCGAGGGGCCACCAAAGAGAGGGGTGAACACTCCCCTAGCTATACCCCTGAAAGCAATGTTAGAGATTCCAATACAGAGACAAGAAGATGTGTGTGCAGGAAGAAGGAGCTATTATCTCAAGCCATCTGTGGGAGAGAGAGATGGATGGGACCCTGCCCTGCTACTCTCCACAATTTCCTAAAAGTGGCTATCCAGTAAAAAATAAGTTAGTGGCCAGGCTCCAGAATCATTCACAGTACTCAAAAACATCCTGTTCAACAACTTCATCCCTCCTGAAACAGAGTATAACATTTCAGAGTTATACATGTGGTAGAGTGAGCAGGGGAAAAGGAATGGCTGAACCATTTCAGACCAGCTGGAGAATTGTTCATTGTCATGTGAAGGCACAGAATCTAGTTACCATGCTGAAGCTAAGTGTGTCTAAGTCTGCTCAGTGCCTGGATGGGAGATCACCAGGGAAAACTATGTGTGCACATCCTGCATTTCATCACAGAAGGAAGGTGGAATATAAATTAAATTGCATTTTGAATGCTAGTTCAATTAAAAAAACCTTAATGCAGAAAACCAGCACATCAGGCAGAAAGGTATATATAGTCCTCTGCCTAGTTCACTAGCTTACTAGATACAGGGAGTATTGCTTATATGGAGGACCATTTTAAAATATAACACATACCCATAAAGTGCAACTCTGCACATAGGGATCTGACCACAAAACCCTGCAAAAATTTGCTAGACCTACTTTGAACCATATTGGTTTCTCCCTTCATTCCACAAATGTGCACCTCCAAATTTCACTTCAGGGAAATCTAGAGGAAAAGAGTACAAAGACTTCCCACTTTCAAAAAATGTTGCTAGGTTTAACAAAATTATTTTTTGAATTTTGCCATGCAATTCCTCAGACATATTCATTTATGTTTCTAGATGGTCTTTTGACATAGACACTCTTGCTGTTGAAAGAGGGAAGGAGAGAGAAAGGGAGGCAGGAAGAGAGCGAGCAAATTTGCTTCAGTGACATTTCAGTAGCAACACTAACGACAGGCATAATTTAGTTTAGTTTATCGAATTTCTATATCATTTTTCTACCAAAAAGATACTGAAAGTGATGTAGTTTGAATTCCCTCATTTAAGAGACTGTCATCATTGTCATCATCAGCTTGAATTTCACATAGTGTATAAGTTTCAGAGATTCACTTGAGAGCAACTTTTTTTTTTTTAGAGTTCTTCCACTAAGAGCAGTTTCACACATAATGGCCGCAAGTAAGTTGCCACCAACTGTCAGTTCCTGGCAAGCAAGCGCTCCAGGCATAAGTTGCAAGTTCCCCACCTTCCATGTTGTCTGAAACCACCAATGTCAGTTTGTCAAGAAGCACTTCCCTCCACCACTCAACATCCACCACCCAACTTCAAATCCTTGGTTCAGATGGTAGTTCGGAAAGGGAAGTTCTTCTTGGCACCCTGACATTGGTGAGTTTACAAGATATGGAAGGCGGGGAACTTCCCGTCCAAGCCAAGAGCATGGACTCATCAGGAACTGGTGGTTGGCAGCACCTTACTTGCTGCCGCTATGTGTGAACCCTCCCTCTATGAAAATACAGTTAGGCTTGCCTCACAAGTCCATGTGCCACGGTTGAACTGAACTTCTTTTTATGTCAGTGGGAGAATTAAGCAGTTGCTTAGGTACTCCATTTCAAATCAGATTTGAAAATGCTTAAATTTGACTGGACCTGTGCCAATCGTTTTGATTTTTTTTTATTGTAATGATTGCAATGAATATTGAGAAATGGTTCTTTTGAGACAGATGTGTGCTGCCAAAAGATATTTTCTTACAACTTCATGAGCATTTGAGTGCTAATTTCCACATTTTAATTGTAAGTATTATTAAATTGCTCATTTGTATATTGGTATGCTTCTGAGAACTTTGGATATTTTAATGGCATTTTATGCAGTTGGTAGTCTAATACAATTTAAATTCTTTAATAAATAGGATAAAAGCGAGTATAACATGATTATCAAACACTAAAGACAAACATTTCTTTATAATGACAATATTAACTAGGAATATTCAATTTAACCAAAAAAAAAAAAAACCCTTTAAGTATATCCTAAATTATAGATAGCTAGATACATTTGGGCTTCATTAAAAATGCATCAAGAAGTATCACTGGGGCTGTAACAGCATTACAAGGAAAAAAGTTAATTCAACAAGGCAAAAAAGTGATAAAGATGAATAAATAAAATTATCTAATCAAACTACCATTGTAATGATCCCCTGGTACAACACAGCCTGTCCTTTCACAATATAGAGCTGGCTCAGACATGCAAGTGCATTAATGATTTTCTCTACATCATGCTTAAACCGCCCATTGCACGTACACAGAGATGGGTGGCTAGATGGGTCCCCCAGTGTACCATACTCAGTGCACAGTGCACTGTGGGAGGACTGGGAGGCTGGGATAATGAGTCCCAGTCCCTGCTGCTCCACACTGCTGGGAGCAGCACATACTGTATATACATCCGTGCTGCTCCCAGCAGCACGGGAGAGTGTGGGAGGGCAACTTCCGTGGAACAGGGGCTAAGAGCAGTTTTCTGGGGGAAGGTAGATTGAACCCTGCCTCCCCCATGCCTGCTCCCACACAGGGACATGTGAATAGCCCCATTGAAGTCATTCACATAATCAAAAATTGTGTTGTACCCGGGTTTGGGAGCTATGTGTGCTCCCTGTGGAAGTAAGGTAAGAGGAAAACCTGGGTAGAAGAGATTGTGTGGAAGCAAGTTAGGAGTAAGACCTGGGTAGCTTCTCCTTCTATCTTGCTTCCACACAATCACGTCTACCCAGGTTTTCCTGCCACCTTGCTTCCACACAATCAAAAACTGGGAGCACACACAGCTCCCAAATGCGGGTACAACCCAATTTTTTATTGTGTGAATGACCTCATAATGTATTAAGAGGATATGAAGTGACATGCAACTTTTGCCTGTAGTGCTTGACCTAGAGAGCAAGAATGTATGAGTACAGCAAGAAAGCAGCCTACTGGAACATCCCAACTAACTGCAGGAGTACAGTGGGGGAGCAGCCACTTTTGACACTCTCCCCTTCCAGAAAAAGGCCTATGTGCCACTTGAAAATATGTCCCCATGAGCTGCATAGATCTATTTTCAGGTGACACAGATGGCTTCCTGGGAAAAGGAAGACATCAAAAAATTGCCTCTTCTGCACTGTACCTGTGCAGTTCATTGGGAAGTTCTGGCAGGCTGCTCGCTTGCTGCACCTGTGCATTCTTACTCTGTATGTCAGTGTTTTATAGCCGCTTGCCTCATAAACGCAAAGTAATCTTATGTAGATTTAACTAAGGGTTTATTCAGAAACAACCCAATTTTCTCCTTCCCTTTTTCTTTCTGACTCCCCCCTCCCCACCACCCACACAATCTCTACAAGATCCCCATTGGGACAAACTTCTCAACAACACAACATAAAAGATAACTAGATAGAATACAACACATCTCTCCCCTTTACAGCAACCAGAATTGAATTAATTTAAAATCCAGTGACAAAGTCCTGAAGTCTTTTAGGTGGTCTCCTGTCACACACACTGCTCCTAATTCTTGGGTTCTCTAGCACAGAAGCTGTTAGTGTTGTTTATTCCGTTACAGAGAATTGTCTATCAGTTTCATCAGTCTCCTCTGTGAAGTCAAAACTGACGGCAAGATCAAAGTCCTCTCCAGTTTCTCTCTTGAGAGCAGACTTCCTTACCTATTCTCTCATAATATACATGCTGGAATGTCTTGAACTGTTCCATTTCTTTCCATCATCCAATATTACAGAATCTCCTTGGATTTCATTTATTTGTTTTGGTACAGAATATTGGGAATATCCCTTTCTCACTTGATAAGGCAGCCATAAACAAATCCCCCCACCTGAAATGTTTGCTGTTTTGCACCCCGTTTCGGACCAACCTACAACTTGTATTTTTGTTGCTTTCCTCTTACCTGATCATGAATCTCTGCATCCGCAGAGTGAGATGGCATGTAAAGTCCTATCAGTTGTTGCCATTTGGTAAGTTTGATGGTAGCCTTGTCCTCTTAGGAGTTTAAAAGGTGATTTCCCCATTGTAGGTTGAGGAGTAGTTCGATAAGCAAATAGAGTTTCAGGGACGGTCTCCTTCCAGGGTTGTTGTTGTGTAGTAGCCAGTTGTAAACTTCCCTTCACTAACCTGTTCATTCTTTCCTTAAGCCATTCCCTCGAGGATGTTTTATCCCATGGTTATGCAAGTATTGCTCCACTTCAAAATAGGTAAGCTGTGTCCCATTGTCTGTCACTAGTTCTTTAGAAATACCTTCTCTTGCAAAAACTGCAGCCATTAACTGTATCACCTTGTTTGTAGTAATGTTGCCAGCAAATGAAACTTCTGGCCACCTGTAATAGTAATATACCATCACTATAACAAATCTCTGTTTTCTGTGTTGGTTATCAAAATGCCCCATTATATCCAGAACAAGTTTTCCCTATGGACCACTGGGATACTACTGGAGTCATGGGGATGGTAAAAGCCTTCTGTAATTTTTTCAGATACAGAACAAGCTATATAGTGCCTGATTACATTTTCAATGTGTTTGTCCATACTTGCCTACCAAAAACCTTCGCTGATTCTCCTTTTAGTCAAGCTTATGCCCAGGTGACTCTCGTGGGTAATTTTTATCACTTTTGCTTGTAAGGAGGTTGGCACCACCAAATGATCAGTCTCAGAACCAGTTCATTGAGAAGGGACAGCTCACGCACAACATGCATGTATGGTTGAAGATGTTCAGGTATCTTGTTTTTCTGTGGCCAGCCTTTAGTTATGTAAGGTTTAAGTGCAGTAAGCAGTTGATTAGCACTGAGGGCCACTTTCCATTCAGAAAATGTGATCACTACATGAATGGATGAAGCTATTTGCACAATTACTGCTCCTTCATCCTCATCTTCTGGGATCTCCACTTGGCTTGGAAGCAGAAGTCAAGATCAACAGTCTGCAGTTGTTTTACTAAGACCTGGAAGATAGTCCACCTGGAAATCAAAATCAATGTCTGGTGATCCATTTTGCTATTCTTGGGGTTGCTCAATTTGATCCCCAAGTAAGTACATAAAGCAGATAGGGATTTATGGTGTGACCATAAAGTGAATTTTCTGCCTCACAAGTAAGCCCTGAAGTGCCTCACCAAACAGAAACATGCTCGAGTTTCTTTTTCAATGACAGACTACATTTCTTCTGAAGCAATAAGCACTCTGGAAGCAAAGGCAATTGTAACTTCCCTGTCCCCTTTTTGGTGGGTCAAGACAGCACCCAAACCATATTCAGAAGCACTAGTTCTTACAAAAGTGTGCTTGTTGGAGTCAAATGAAGTGACAGCAGGGCTTTCAGCAATGGCCAATTTGATAGTCTAAAAACTACCTTGCAGGATGCATCCCAGTTAAATTCTACATTCTTTTTAAAAAGAAGACACACTGAAACATATTTTGCAGCAATTTTTTAAAAACAAATTTAGATTAATACATAAATCTAAAAATGAGCAAAGTGTATCCTTGTTGTGTGGCTCTGGTGCTTCCCAAATAGCTTCCACCAAGTCTGTTTTCCACCAATGCCACTCTGAGATATTGTGTGTCCGAAGTACACCCCTGAGTGTATGTGAAACTGACATTTCTCTGCAGGGTAGAGGTGTGCCCAAACCATTTCAGCACCTCCTTAGAGAAATTTTGAACTGAATCAGTTGCACACATCCAAACCAGTTCGGCAGGGTGGGGATCGGTTCCTTTAAAAACCAGGTAAGCCGTTCCTTACTTGCTTCTCTGCCACTTTTCTGAAAAGGCCATGCAAGGCTGTAGCGCTGTTCCCGGGAGCCTGTGCACAGGAGCCAGGGAGCCTGTGCACAGCATCAGAATGCACATGGCCACTGCACATGCACGATAGTCATGAGCATGCTGATGCCACACACAGGCTGCTGGGAGAAGCACTGCAGCTGCATGCTCCCTTTTGGACAGTGAGCACCGCACCCAGAAAAGCGGTGGGGTGGCAGAGTTTTAGAGGAACCTATCCCCGCCCCACCCACTGTTTGGGCACTTCCCTACTGCGGTGATAGTAAGTCCATGTTATGAATATAATTATGGTGTATATTTATATACTGCTTTTCAAAAAAAGTTCCCAAAGTGGTTTACATAGATATAAATAAACTGTTGTCTGAGTTTTCTTAAGATTTATGTTTGGTTCAATGGTCTGATATCGAACCGAAACCCTGCACCCACCCCAATTCAGTTCACTATTAGACTGGACCCCCGGACCATTTGGGAGGGGGATTGCATTTTTTAAAATAATAATAATAATTTTTTACTTTAAAAAATTAAATTTTACTTACTGCCACCTGGTCTTGGGGCTTAGAGGGGTCTCCAGAAGTTCCCTCTCCCCTGTCATGCATGGCCTGTCATGACCCAGGCCACACAGAGGCCCATTGGGCATGTGTGGTGGCCTCCAAACTGGCCACTGCAATGGAGGGCAGGCCTGAAACAGACCGAAGACCACTTGAACTGGGCAATTTGTACATAAATGGAGGCTGGCAGGGGGAGGGAGAACTTCTGGAGACCCCCAATGGCCACATCTAAGCCCATTTCTGGGTCAGTGCCATGTGGGAAGATTGGGTTTGAAATGATTTATATTGATTTAGGGTTCACGCTGATTTCAGGAAGTTGGTTTGGGGTACCAAAAAGAATGATTTGGCACAGTGAAGAGCATTTTCCACCCCTTAGCCATCTCTATAACTTTATCCAAGGAAGGTTTTCCTTCCAGTAGCAGTTTTTCATGCAGTTTGGAGCAGTTTATTTTCATAACAATCTAATTCTTGATCATTTTATCTTTAACGTTGGCAAACTCACATGTTAGGCATTGCCATTTTTACACAGACCTTTTTCACAAGGCAGGATTAATGATGTCACTTTGTATAAGCAAATCATAGGATATATACATACAAGGAAAGTAACATAAAGAATAAACCTAAAAGCTTTAGAGTGTTGATAGAAGAACACTGGTATAGCACTTAGTCAGAATATATAATGGAGAAAAGCAATAGCTGTTTCATGGGATCTGAACAGCTAAGCCTCATATGTTATTGTACAGCAAGCATTGGTAGCCTTCCTATTGTTTAGCAAGCATTTGTTGAATTGCTACAGGATCTTGAAATTATGCTTAAAAGCCATCAGGAGGTCATATAAGAAACATAAAGCATCCCAGAGCAGCAGAAACTGTAGAGCAGCATGGTTTTCAGAAACAAATTACACATAGACCAATAAGTGATATTTCAAGTATGTTCTGCTGCCTTGTATATATAGCTTGCAGAAACAAGAGTGGATCCTGAGAGAGAAGTGATGGAAAATGTAATAGCAAAACCAAGTGGCAGAGTGTTTTGTGAGAACTATATCTGGAATGAGGCAGTGTATATTTTAAAGCAAGAGAAGCACCTGCATCCAAAACAGATATGCTTTATTTAATGGCACTCTCTATTATTGAAGTATCTTGAAAAGCAACTTTGAGTACTTTCCTTTATGGGGAATGGAATCAGTCTTTCCCTCGTCTACCTTCAGCAAGTCTAAACTAACTACCAGGGATGACAAGGTGAGGGGAAAGAGGTTTCCCTGCAGTCACAAAAGTAGTTCTCCATTTCTATATCATGAGTTGTAGGCCTCTCCCCTTCCCCCAGTTATATATTTATTTTGTGATGGGATGGTGACTTTGAAAAAGAAAACTGAAAGGAAATTTGTTCTGTGAAAGAGGAAGTTTTCAGATTTCAAACATTCTGCTCAATCATTCTGTCCACGTTTCTCAAGTCCTGTTGATTTCATTGAATATATTCCAAATTTCTTAACATACAGTAACAGCTGGTGGGCATTGGAGCAGGCGCGGGAGGGTGGGGGAGGGGGGCAGGGCAGAACCTGGTTACTGAGGCAGAAGCCTACCTGCCATCCTTTCCTCCATGCCAGTGTGTTTGGGTATTTACCCAAAGCTTTAAAGAAAACAGAAAGAGAAAAAAAGCAGAAAAGCAGGGGCAAAAGTAGAAAACAAAAAAGGTTTTGTGGGGTGGGGGGAAGAATGCAGAAAAGGGAAAAAAAATCACAGCAAAATGCAGGGGGAAAGGAGAAAGGAAGGGCAAAAGGCAGAAAGAGGGAGGGAAGGGAGAAAGCAGGGATAGCATTCCCCCTCCCACCAAACAAACAAGCTAATAAAAGGTCAGACCTACCGGCAGCCAGGGAATCCTCTAGGGCAGGGAGCTTCCTCCAGCCCCTCTTCCCCTGCCTCCCACTTCCTCTTCTGGTCTTACTGGCTGGAACAGCTGCTACTCAAGCTGTTCCAGCCAATCTGTTTCCTAGGGGACTTCTCCTGGCACTGCCCCCAGGAAGAAGGGGGAAATGTATAAAAAATATACTCCCTGAAGCAACCAGAGAGTTCATTTTCACCCATTATTTTAGTTCTTGAGAAAACAGGTGCATCTTGAGGGTCTTCCTGAAAGCAAACAGCAAAGGAGATGCTTCCTGTTGAAATAAGAGAAGGCAGCCTTAACCGGACCTCTCCAGATGATCATAATAGGCTACAGGGTTCATGACAAAGAAGGAGCTCTCATAAATACCCCAGGCCCAAATTGTTGAGGGCTTTATAGGTAATAACTAGCACTTTGTATTTTGCTCGGAAACTTTGGTAGCCAGTGCAGTTCTTTCAGAATTGGTGTTATATGGTCCCTTCAGGTTGTCCAAGAGACCAGTCTGGCTGCCACATTCTGTACCAATTGTAGTTTCCAGACTATGTAAGAAGACATCCCCACGTAGAGTGCATTACAGTAGTCAAGACTGGAGGTTACCAGCATATATACCACTGTTTTAAGGTCATCTACCTCCAGAAATGGGCGTATCTGACGTATCAGGTGAAGCTGATTAAAAGCACTCCTGGTCACTGCCTTAACCTGAGAAACCAGAGAGAGTTTGGGACCCAGGAGCACTACTAAGCTACATACCTGATTTTTCACAGGGAGCATAACCCCATACAGAACAGGCAGATCCAAACCATCTCTCAGGTCCCTACCTGCCATAGTAAGTACTTCTGGCTTATTTGTATTCAACTTCAGTTTGTTACCACCTCCAATCAGGCATTTGGGGAAGTTATGCTATTTCCTGAAATGGAACAAGTTGGTCTAGTAAGAACTAATCAGCCTACTTTCCTTTCACTGTTTCTACATCTGGATTAAATTTGGTGCAACTCAAGGTCCACAAGTTAGATCTCTTGCACCTCAAATGTTCATATGTCCACCATCTTGGATCAGGGTGGATGTCATCATTACAAACTACACCATTGATGTGTCCCTGTCTGTCATTCACTACAGCTGTTCCAAATTTGATTCAAATCAGTTAGACAGTCTTCAAGTTAGTGCACTTGTGCATCAAATGTTTATGCATCCACCATCTTGGACCGGAGTGGGTGACATCATCACAAACTACACTTTTGGGGCATCCCTATGTGTCCATTCAGCTGTAGCAAATTTGGTTCAAATCTGTTAGACTGTCCACAAGTTAGTGCACTTGTGTCTCCAAAGTTTATGTGTCCACCACCTTGAATTGGCATGGATGACATCATCACAAGCTATGCCATTGAGGTGTCCATGTGTGTCACTCACTGCAACTATATCCAATTTGGTTCAAATGGGTTAGACAGTCCACAAATTAGCCCGCTTGTGCCTCAGATGTTCACATGGCTGCCATCTTGAATTGGAGTGGATGACATCATCACACACCACACCATTTGTGCATCCCTATGTGTACCTACATCTGTAGAAAATTTGGTTCAAATCGGTTAGGCAGTTCACAAGTCAGCTCACCTGCACCTCAGAGGTTTACGCATCCACCATCTTGGATTGGGGTGGATGACATTATCACCAACTACGCTGTTGAGGTGTCCCTATGTGTTCCTACAACTGTACCCAATTTGGTTCATATTGGTCCAGGCGTTGCGAAGTTGATGGGGGGAACACACGAACACACAGACACCTATACAGAATACCGGGTGATCTCATAAGCCTACTGGAAAGTAAACTAAAAATAGATCTGGGTATCATCAGCATATTGAGAACACCCTGCACCAAACCTGCTGATGATCTCTCCCAGCAGTTTCATGCAGATGTTCAAGAGCATTGCAGGCAGTATGGAGCCTTGTGGAACTCCATACTTTAGTTTTTGCTTTGTAGAGCAGCAGTCTCCAAGCGACACCATCTGGAATCTACCAGGAAGGTAGCAACGGAATTATTCCAGTCCCAGTCTGTCCTTGATCACTAGACCTAAGTACACACATTCAATAGAGGCCAATTCCCTGACAGGGATCCTGGTTAGGGAGATGGTTTTATTATATACCACAACCACCCCACCTCCCTGCTCACATCCTCTCACCTGCTCCACCACCGAGTAACCCACTGGGAGCGGGGACCAAACTGGACCACTAGCCTCTCCCAACCAGATCTCCATGATGCACCCTAGGGATGTGCAAACAGACTTGACGTCAAGCCGGTTCGGTTCGATGGCTTGGCGTCGAACCGAACCACACCCTGTTCCGTCTGGCCCTGGACCAAACCCCAGGGGGGCGGCTTCCAATTTTTAAAAAAAATGTTTTTAAAAATTATTTTTTACCTTTCTCCCCAAAGGGGAAGGTCTTCAAGACGGGGGGGGCAGTTGTCTGCAAAGGTTCCCCCTCCCCCCACCGGCCTCCGTTCTCACCCCCTCTAGCCTGTTTGGCAAGTTTATAAAAAGGTAAGTACTGGAAAGTCTAGGAACAAAGGTTTGTCCTAGTTTGACCTAGTTACACATAATACCAAACCAGCGATATACTAGGCAGAGGTTCTATTTCATAGTCATCTGAATGTGTGAAACTGCAGTTTCATTACAAGAACAACCCAATGTTTCCCTTCCCAAACATTTCCAGTCAGATTGCCTACAATTTACATTACGTTTCTCCATTTCAGTGCAGGAATATAAATCAGATGAAGTCTCTATAGGTAGAGATCTAGAGCCGCTTCCTAGCCTAGACACTACATCTAGTGGGGGATTCATGGCTGCAAGACTGGACACTCCACCATCAAATGAGACAGGATCAAACAGAACCAGGTCTAGATTGTAAAATCTAGACTGTAAAATCCCTGCTTAAGAGAACCTGGCAGAAAATGTGACTTCCGCACGGGAGATTTCACCAGCTTATCTGAAACTCCACTTAAATTTGCAGAGGGGAAAAAGAAATTGGAGATTTTAGTCTGTCTAAGATAATGGGAGTCTAAAGTAGGCAAGTTATTTAATTGATTCCTCTCACAAGAAGCAGCAGGAGGAGCCTTGTCCAACAATACAGGTTTCCCATTGACCTCCTGAGGCACCTTCTTTCTGTGCTTGCAATTTTCTGCTAAAATAGTCTCAAGAGAGGATAGTTTAGTAATATTAGTCCAAAGGCCATCCTTGAGAAGGGATCCAGTGTTTATTTCAAAAATACTTTCCTCATCTGGGGATCCCAAGGAGCTAGAATTAGAAGGGATAGGAGTACAAAAGTTCTGAGACCTGGACATCAACAACAGATCCTTAAAATTTGGACCACTCAGATCTTCTGGTTCAGGAAACTCCTCATTCTCCAGAATCTGCAAAAAAATTAAAATCATCTGACAAGTTTTCCAACTTCCGAAATTGTTATAAAAGAGTAATCTTTGTGTTCACCAGAAGGCGGGGAAATTGAACTAGATGAAAAATGGGCATCCAAAACGGAGTCTCCAGGCTGACAGCCCTGAAGAAAATTCTGCGTCACAGAAGAGGGGTGTCTTCCTTGAACTCCCCTCTGGAGATCCTTTTTCCTCTTAAGATCCCACCCGACCAAGCTGGGATTCACAGCATCATTAGGAGAGTTCATCCAATTCACATTCATATCCATAAACCTCTCAAAGACCCTCGTGGGGAATATTTCCCATACAGTCAAATAACTCCTCATTCTTCTCACTGATTGCAGGATCAAAGCATGATTGAATGTAAGCAATAGTTTGAGCATTTGAGCTTTGAGAGGTCTTAACTCTAAAAATGCCATCAAATCAATGGCTTGTACAGGAGAAGCCAAAATTTGAGCAAGACCTACAAATTGCACTTTCAAGTACCACCAACTGGTTGGTTGAATTTAAACAAATATCCAAGATAAGTTGTTTGAGTTGGTATACTAACTGAAAAGTTCTCACATTCTCCCCATAATTATGATGTCCACGATGAATCAAAGAGGGGACCCCTCCATGTATACTGGAACCTCCATACAATGGTATTTGGTCTGTAAGTGAGGGCTGTAAATCCGTCTGCACACCAACATCTGCAGGCTAGTGGTCCTCCTTCAAACTTGTTACTATAGGAGCCCTAAATTTATCATTTAAAGTAGACTTAGATACTTTCTTCAGTTCCAAAGCCAGTTGATCCATCTGTTCCGAAACTTTAGAAAAGCGCTGGAATTTCCTTCCCAAATTAAAACTGAACCTTCGGTATGTAGTGAGTTTTACTGTTCAAACATCAGTTTTGGAGGCAGTGTCATGTTGTCAAAATTCTGCCACCATCATAACCTGGGTTTTGTGCTCTCCCTGATTCCCAAACCATAGAGGGCAGCTCAGCCCAGCCCAGAAACACTCCATGCCTGCCATGCTGTTCACTGGCCACCTTTCGGAACCTGTGCCCCACCCCCATGCCATCTCATTTCTCTTCCTGCTGCTGCCTGGCAACAGAGACGGCATGTCCCTCCAGTTACATCATTCTAAGATAGAAGCACATTGGCGAATGCCCGCTTGCAGCTTAAGGAAATGGGTGTGCCATGGCATGAAAGGCATGCTAGATGCTAGATGGGGCCGATGACAGTAGGGGAGGATCTTCAGTGGTCCATTAAACATGGTGCATTGTGGAAAGCATATGTGGGTCCTATGCGGGAGAACTCATGGAGCACACCCCACATCACTCTGTTCCACCCTCCACCCCATCTTAACAGCATCTTAACAGCATCTGTGCCCCCATCTTAACAGCAGGGGCACTCTACATTGTGTTGTCAAGTGTGGTTCCCCCCCCCCCAACAACCACATCCCTCATACCACAAACTGCACTCCTGCAATGCTTCCTGTGAGTATGGCATGCCAGACCTCTCAAATGTGCCACCTGGCAAGTGTACAGCTGGCACTTGACCTCAATAGATGTTATTTTGACATGGGGGACCGGGATTATGTGCCCCTGCACCTGGGTGCAACACACTTCCCACTGGCTGCACCATGACACATTTTTCAGGGAGCATATAAGAGTTGGCAATTCCTTGCCCACTGGTTTCCAATTGGTGGACAACTTAGGAATTGGAAAAGGGCAGGAGACTGCCTGCTTTTTCTATACTGCCACAGTGCTACAGATGCTCTTTGGATGCGTGTCCACTTACCAGGGCAGATTTGGGAGGAGGAAATGCTCAAGCTATAGTGAGGGTGGAGGGCTCATTTTGCCATAAGGCATCCTGCAGGTAACCCTTAACATCTCCCTCACAATGGTTAAAAGGTTACTTTTTAACTCCTAAAATGGCTGATAGTATGGGATGAAGGCAGGGAGAGTAGGGATGTGCAAAAAATTCAGGCACAGATCGATCTGTGCCCGAAATGAGCAATTTCAGGTGATTCGGGTCCGAACCGAATCACTCCCGATGTCCCCCGATATTTTTCGGGGCTGAGCCGAATCACCCCTGATTCAGGCCTGAAAAATTTGGGTGATTCGGGATGACGTCTCTTTGAATTTCCTGCCTTTTTGCCTCCATTAATTTGAATGCAAAAAGGACTGATGTGAAGTCAGCTCGAATTTTGGGTCCCAGGGGCAAAATAGTGGGGTGGGGTGGTAGTGCCCAATGGTTGGAGGCTACCACCCCAATTTCAGGGGAATTGGGCAAAGGGCTCATTTGGGGGGAATTTTTTAAGTTCTAGTGTCTTTGGGGCAGTTCGGGGGCATAGAGTGGGATCTGGGCAAAAAGAGTGGGGTGGGGTGTTAGTGTCTAATGGGTGGAGGCTACTACCCCAATTTCAGGGGAATTGGGCAAAGGGCTCATTTGGGGGGAATTTTTTAAGTTCTAGTGTCTTTGGGGCAGTTCAGGGGCATAGAGTGGGATCTGGGCAAAAAGGGTGGGGTGGGGTGGTAGTGCCTAATGGGTGGAGGCTACCACTCCAATTTCAGAGTGGTTGGGTAGAGGGCTGATTTTTGGGGAATTGTTGAAGTTTACGCATCTTTAAGGTTTTTCCCCATAGAGAAGCATTGAGGTGTCAGCAAATGTATAGCTTCACGTGGGGGGCAAAGGGGTGGCCTAGAGCAGTGTGGGGTTGGTGGTAGTGCCAGGTAGGGTCAAGGAAGCTACTTGAATTTTTTCAAAGGATTTGGGCAGAGGGCTGATTTTTGGGGAATTGTTGAAGTTTATGTGTCTTTAAGGTTTTTTCTCATAGGGTATGCATAGAGCTTTCAGCAGCCCCATAAGTGCACTTGGGGGGTGCTGGGGTGGCCCAGAGTGAGTGGTGGTGTAGTGCACATAGGGTGCCAACCACCCCCATGGGTTTCTAACCCATGGGGTACAGGGTTCTGTTGTTCCAGAGGTATTCTGAGTGTGGATTCTATGATAGCTAATGAGATTTTCAATGAAACACCATGAATCAACTCTATTTTATTATTTATTATTATTATTTATTCAATTTCTATACCGCCCTTCCAAGAATTGCTTAGGGCGGTTTACACAGAGAAATAATAAATAAAAAGGATAAGATGGATCCCTGTCCCCAAAGGGCTCACAATCTAAAAACACACACAAAGAAACATGGGACTTGCTGAGAGTACACCAGTCAGGATGTCCTCCATGGAAAAATTCGTACTACCACCAATATTTATATACGACCTTTCAACAAACGTTCTCAAAGCGGCTCACATAGAAAATAAATATTTTTTTAAAAAGAAAAGATGGTTCTCTTTCCCAAAGGGGCTCACATCTAAATGGAAATATAAGGTAAATACCACCAACACTCACTGGATTGTTAGATAATCACCGAAGGAGGTTAGATAGGGGCAGTTCCTCTTTCCCTCTCTCCTAAATATAAGCAAATTATCACTTTAAAAATGCCTCTTTGCGGTCTGCAAGGGTCTGTAGCAGTGTTCCCTCTACTTTTTCACCATCTGTGTGCAGAATGGGTTTTGCTCTGGGTGGCCGTTATCGAGGCAGTGAGCGTGCACGTGCATTCAGAGTGGGGCCTTCCTGATTCAACCTGAGTGGGATCTAAAATTAACTGAGTGGACATCAAAAAACCTGTGTGCGCATGCACACCTGCACACCTTAGAGGGAACACTGGTCTCTGTAGCATGTGTTTGAATGGCCAGTTGGATGAACCGCCTGCACACACGATCAAGGCACTCACTGGAAGGGAGCTGGGATATCCACCGAGGATGAAATCCTAATGGGCATGCTCTTGGCACCTCCACCCTCTTTCTTCACATGGGCCAGTATCATTTGAACCAAGCTGTTGCTAGTGCTATAACTACAATGGGCCAAGGTAGATGCCTGAAACTTCCCCCCATGAAATGGCACTGTAGATGCAACTGTGTGGGTGAAGGAAGCGAGGGTGGACTTAACGGATCCATGCCCCTATGCATCAATTCCTGAACTCCTCTTCAGCCCAGCACAGGGTCCCTTCAGGGGCTCTTGCAGGTGTCTCCCTTGTGTTTCTCTTTAACTGTAAGCCCTTTGGGGCAGGGAACCATCTTCAGACCCTCTTGCGTTTGGGAACTCTAATTAGCTATCATAGAATCCACACTCAGAAAACCTCAGAAACAACAGAACCCTGTACCCCATGGGTTAGAAACCCATGGGGGTGGTTGGCACCCTATGTGCACTACACTACCACTCGCTCTGGGCCACCCCAGCACCCCCCAAGTGCACTTATGGGGCTGCTGAAAGCTCCATGCATACCCTATGAGGAAAAACCTTAAAGACGCGTAAACTTCAACAATTCCCCAAAAATCAGCCCTCTGCCCAAATCCTTTGAAAAAATTCAGGTAGCTTCCTTGACCCTACCTGGCACTACCACCAACCCCACACTGCTCTAGGCCACCCCTTTGCCCCCCACGTGAAGCTATACATTTGCTGACACCTCAATGCTTCTCTATGGGGAAAAACCTTAAAGATGCGTAAAATTCAACAATTCCCAAAAAATCAGCCTTCTGCCCAACCACTCTGAAATTGGGGTGGTAGCCTCCACCCATTAGGCACTACCACCCCACCCCACTCTTTTTGCCAAGATCCCACGCTATGCCCCCGAACTGCCCCAAAGACACTAGAACTTTAAAAATTCCCAAAAAATCAGCCCTTTGCCCAATTCCCCTGAAATTGGGGTGGTAGCCTCCACCCATTAGACACGAACACCCCACCCCACTCTTTTTGCCCAGATCCCACTCTATGCCCCCGAACTGCCCCAAAGACACTAAAACTTCAAAAAAAATCCCCAAAAATCAGCCCTTTGCCCAATCCCCCTGAAATTGGGGTGGTAGCCTCCAACCATTGGGCGCTACCACCCCACACCACTATTTTGCCCCTGGGACCTGTTTTCCATACCCGAATTGATTCAGATTCAGATTCAGATTTAATCCGAATCTGAACCGAATCAGGGGTGATTCGGGTAGCCCAGATTCAGGCACAGAACAGAACGGGGGTGATTCGGTTCAGGTCCCGAACCGAATCACCGAAAACCCAAATTGCACACCCCTAAGTGAGAGGGGTGCACCTGTACTAGTGAGGTTAGTGGATGCCGTAGGACTGCCCCTCCAGTCCAGGCTCTACTCCATGGACTCAGGGAATGATGGTGAGGACCACAACCCTGCCTATTGCTGTGACTGTAAAGCAGTTGGGGGGACTGCCACCCCTATTCTAAATTCTGGATGCACAGAACGTGGGCAAGTCCTCCTGAGCAAAGATGAAGATCACATATCTTGGTGAGGTGCTGCCTTCTTAACAGGTAATATCTCCCAGAAAGACCATTTCTGTTTAATTTGCATGAGATCCACAGCTACATATTTGCATCACAGGATAACTCTTTCTGAATTATTGGAATTCAACGATTTGAATTCTGCAGCAATTTGTGTTCCCTCCCAGCAATCAGCCCACCACTCGTACCAGTTTATCATCTGTCATTCTCTGTGTATCACCCCAAGCCCCTGTTGCTAACTGGAAGTTCCCCTTGCTATTCTTGGGTATAAATGAGTGTGCTTCTGCAAAACAGTGTGCTTTGGAAGTTTAATTCCTCTGATATCAAAGCAAAGAGCCTTTCTTCCTACTTCTCAGGGCAGGTCCTCAAGACTTTCTGCCCAATAGTTTCCTGACTGTCACCAGTTTCCAAGACCAAGGGCTTCTAATGAAGCACACTCACTGCCAGCTTGTTCTCTACTCTTTGCAAATGCCTTCCACATACCCACCCCACATCTTCAACTGGGCTCCCGCTAAACCCCCCCCCCCAAGTGAAGCTGTGGTGTGTTTTGTGTCATTCCCCAGAGCTATTTCTCCTCCACCTGTCCTTGCATTTCCCTGTTTCCCCCTGTCTTGGGAGCGGTTGTGCTGGGAAGGAGCTGGGCAACATTTTCTACAGCAGAAACTGGCTAGGCCAGAAGTAGTATCAATAAATTGGTAAACATTCTTAACTTTTACTGCGGAATTGTAAATGAAAGCAATATATCTTGACAACTATACAAGCTCTCTATGAAAGTGTGTGGAAAAACTGCAACCCTACACCAGCTGCAATCCTAAAACATACTAGGAAGTAGACTGCATGAAACACACTGTGTCTTACTTTTGAGTAAATTTGCACGTGATTACATGGTCAATTTTCTATTATACTTGCAGAGGTGTATTGAAAACAAGGTGAATATATATTTATGTCTACTTTCTCAATAATAATCTACATTTTCTATAATCAAAACACAATCATAATACAAGGTACATTTTAAAATATTTGTACAGAGAGGGGTTTTTATTACTCATAGCTGTGCTGATTTTTATTTCTAATTGTTCCCTGTTTGAGCAGCAATGAAGGAAAGATTATCGATTGGGAGAAAATATCTCCTCTAAGACCAGATGGACAATGATTAGCGAATTAACCACAATATATTTATAGGCAGCAGACTTGAGCTCTTCGTTTTGTTCATTTTGCACAGATTATATAAAAAGAGAGAGAAAATGTTTGGACAAATCAAAAGAACTATCATCTCAGTGGGTTCTTATATGATAATTGTGAAAATGTTCAGTAATGTAAGTAACTGACTTTTCTCTACAGCTGGTTTCTTCATTTGCATTAATGAAAATCTAAAATGATCCATTTGTGTGTGTTTTGGCAGAGTTAGGGAAAGGGTGTATATAAAATAAAAATAACCAGTCTATTGCCCCCACACCCCCGCCGCAAGGAAGACACATAAACCTTTCAATTTGGGTGAAAAGGTCACAACTTTATTAAATGATCAAATTAGAGAACTGAGTGTGGAATAAACTCCACCCGCAACAGTGCAGGCCTATCAAAGGCCGGGCTCAGACATTTCTGTCCTTCCTTGTGCCTTGAATGGGTGACATACCCTGACTCAAGGATAGAAGCAGTGCAAATTTGCTTCATCTCCATCATTGCCAAACTAAAAGGGTCAGGGCAACTTCTAGGTCTTCACCCCGCCCCAAGCCACCCTACCCCACAGAGCCACCCCACCCCTGCACTCAACTCCTGCTTGTGGCTTCCAGCAGCATCTGGTGGGCCACTGTGTTAAACAGAAAGCTGGACTAGATGGGCCTTCTTGGGTCATCTGGCAACAAGCAAGAGACCTGCTTAATGCACATTAACACATAATCACTTTGGACTTCCAACATCCATTATGCTTATATTCAGCAGCATCAAAGCCCATTCTACAGGCAGTTGTCACAGCCCCTATCTGGAAAGGGGTGCCAGCTAAAGAGGTGAGCAGATTCATTTTAATAAGCACTTAACGCAATACAGTGCTTAGTGCAATACAGTGCTTTGTGCAATAGCTGATGTTGTGTCAAAGGTGTGCCATTGGCATGTACAAACAAGCACCTTCCAGTGGGCGGCTGTATGCAATGTAGTGCTGCAAAGCCCAACCGGGAATAAGGTGCCATTCCCGGCACTATCGAGTGCTATCCTCTGGCCTTTACTTTTCTGATCAGTCTTTGACCTGCTCAAGAGCAACTGCGTCCCAGCCCTATGAAGGAAAGGTCAACCAGTTGCAAGCACGCATCCTTGGGGGCCTGGCCACTCTGGGGGAGGATTTCAGCTGGCCAGAAGGCCACAAAATGAAACCATTGCCACTGCATGAAACATTCCCATCTCCCAAAAGGAGTTACAAAGGTATCACAACTGCGTGCGGATGGCTTCCAAATGCTCAACGTTAATGGGCCAACCCTGATCCCGGACCTGTGGCATCTCTCTAGCCCACCCTTCTAGCCTGCACCACACCCTGCTATCCCCAGTATTATCCTGTATACCCCAAGCCAGAGATGCAAAGGACAGAGCTGCCAAGTAGCCTGCTAATAAGGAAACAACCCATCCAGAGGAGTGTAGATGTACTAAATACTGCATTAGGTATTCAAGGGGAATAGTCCATAAGTCAAGTCCCTCTTGCCACCTTAGAGTATGGAAGAGAGACTGTCCTATTGGAGTAACTAGCCCTGGTACTGGGGGCGAAAATGCATCAACAGTCTGAAGGACTTCTATCCACCAAGCCTCCCCAGAGCTCTGGCATTATTTCTGGATCAAATTGGCTCCTGGATCTAATTCCATGAACCTCTCCACCAGAAAACAAGATAGTGTGTCAGCTATGACATTCTGGAGCCCAAGCACATGTCACACTACAAAATGAAGTTAAACCACAGGCGCAGAAGGGGATGCAGGACCCCAGAACCCTAGCTGAACGGGGAGTTTGAAAGTTCACAACCTGCACTACTTCCGTATTGGTGCACCCAAAATGGACAGTGGAGTCATTATACTCATTCGCCCATAGGAGCACCTCCACAACAATGAGGAACAATGCTAAATGCAAGGTCTCCCATTGCTCCCCCCTTCTGCCAATCACAAAGTTAAGGGAACCCATGATCATGCACAATGTGCTAAGAGTAACTTCTATGGCTGACTGTTTGGCACTGATAAGCCCTCTAAGCGCCTTATCAAGCCCTCTAAGCTTGACCTCTGGAAGGCGACTGTACCCAGCGACAGTGTCCAATGAGATGCCCAAGAAGGACAGTAGTGTGGATGGCCCATTGGTCTTACCTTAAGCCAACAGAACGCCCAACTCCTCGGTCAGCAGAATGAAATTATCAAGTGACACAAATCAGAGGCCCTGGAACCAAAAAGAAGTCATCCAAAAATGCACAGTGTATACAAAATCTGCCCCCCACCTCAATGCCCATTCCAGGGAGGTACTAAATGCTTCAAAAGCAACTGGAAACGGAGCATCCCATGGGGAGTGCCTGTCGAAATAAAACTTACCTACGAAGGCAAAGCCTAGCAGGTCAAAATCTAGTGGCTGGACAGGCAACAACTGGAAAACAGATCCCATGTCACTCCGCAAGCAGGGCCCCAGGGCCACACACCCCTGACTATACACTACGACATCAAAGGAGGTGTAGTGCACTGAGCAAAGGTGCTTAGGGATCCTCCCAGAAATAGATGATCCCTCGGGGTAAGATGGATGATGAATCAGGTGAAATTGGTGTTCCCTAGAGCACCAACCCCAGCAGTGACACACACAAGTGAGGAAGTGGGGAGGAGTCGGGGGGGGGGGATGTTCGGCCTGCTGGTACTTCTTTTACTATTTCCTTGTGCACTACCACTGAATGCAATTATGCCCACCACTGAGTGCAATTATAAGCAAAAATTGTTTCCTGCCCCAAGAGCAAAGGAAACCAGATACCCTCACCAAAACCCTGCAACAAATAAACAGCAGCCTGGCAATCCAGGTAATCTGCTACAAGCCAGGCCAAAACTGTAAACTAATTGAGTAGGGCTCCATTTCTTGGAGATGGGGAGGAAGGGGAATGCCCCATTTTTGTTGGGCTGTCGATTCCTTCCTGAAACCTGTCTGCCAGCCGTTTCCTGGTTACAGGAAGGGCCGGATGGCCTGCTGCCACAGAAACCTCCTGCATGGAGGAATCTACATGGCAATCTGGTACAGCATCCCTCACTATTGAATGACCAGCACACCAGGAGGGGTTGAACCCATTTCTGGCCTGCAGCAAAGCATTGTCGGCAAAATGAAAATGTCTACATCTTTACCCTAAAATCTTCTCCTTCATAGGTGGCAGTAAATGATCCCCGACTGGAAAAAACCCAAGGCTCCATAAGGGGATTGCTGGGGGGATGAGACCATGCCACCTTTTTTGGTAGTAGGGTTTATCACCCCGCTTTTTGTGCAATACTGCTGCGGGGAGGAGACCACCTCCATGGCAAAGCCGCCCTCAGCTCTAGATAGGGTTAGCATGGCACCCTATAGTACAACTCCCTGCCTAACCTGCCCTGCAGCCCCTAATGCCACTGAAGCCCCCCCAGGTATGCCCAGGAAGGCCCCCCAAACCCAAGGTTATGTTGGTATAGCCCAAAAGTGGGGTAATAACCCCTACCACCAAAAAAGGCAGTGTGGTCCATGGATATGTGGCCCCGGTCCCGCCCCCTCCATCATGGGCCCCCTGTCTGCCTTACCTGATTGACTTAGCACAGGTGGCTCCATTTGGGATGGATTGCAATCTATTGGTGCCAGCATGGCAGGTGCAGGACAGGACAGTGTGGCAGGTGCCAGGACTTGCACTCTTTAACAAAGGGGGCAAGTCAGGCTCGGTCCATTGAGACCAGCCCTCGGCTCCCATTAGCATGGCAGAGGCTCCCAGAGGCATGGCAAGAACCCAAGCTGCAATGCTAAGTATATATCTATTAACACCCTGCACCCCACAAAGCTCTACTGCAAAGCAAACTGGCAACGACAGAACCATTCAGCAGACTAACCCCACTGAAAGTGCCCCAGAATGGCCCAACACTGCCCAAATTGTAAAATGAAACCAGTGGACTCCATTTAGAAGGGGAGACAATGGCTGCTTGCTACAACCAGACCAACTCACCTCCCTTATGGTTATGTTTATCTACAAAACAACCCTGTGAGGTGAGGTAGGCTAGGCTAAGAGATAAGTTACTGGTGTACAGTCAACCAGTGAGTTTCATGACTGAACAAAAATTTGAACTTGGGACTCCCCAATCTTAGATTAACACTCTAGCCACTACACCACAATGGCTCTCAAGTCTAAGCCTTGGTCTACATCAGGCCTGCTCAACTTCGGCCCTCCTGCAGATGTTGGCCAACAATTCCCATAATCCCTGGCTATTGGCTGCTGTGGCTGAGAATTATGGGAGTTGTAGTCCAAAAACAGCTGGGGGGCCTAAGTTGAGCAGGCCTGGTCTACATAGACTGGCAATGGCCCTCCAAGAATTCAGGCAGGAGTCTTTCCTAGCCCTCCTAGGAAGCTGGCATCAGCAGAGGCTCTCCCAGGCCTCCCTGGAGATGCTGCCATGAACTAGACCTGAAGCCTTGTGTATGTAAGGCAGATGCTCTTTCACTGCTCTATAACCCCATCCTCTACTTAAGTTCTTTCCCTGAATGTGGAGAGGGGGGACTCACTAATCCAAGAGGGCCTACTGGGCTGCCTTAGAAATGGGTTGGCTCAGAACATAGGCCCCCAGAGCTGCCTCAACCGTCTCCTAGCATGGCCCTTCCCATGTGTTAAGCAAGTAAATATGCTGCAGTGTAGGCCGCTGGGAACCCAGCTGTGCCCGGTCCTGCTCCAGCCCAGGCAGGCCAAAAAAGCTCCCCTGGTCCAAGGGCAGGAGCCCCAAACAATCTGCCCACTGTGGCAAGGGCTGCTGGGATCCCGGCTGCCTCGGCACTGCTTCCCAGCCCCCTTCCCAAACCTGGCACTCTCTACAGATGCTTCCAGGGGGTGCAGCCCCAACGTCAAACTGCCACAGCAAGAGCCACTATCACAGCTGCACCTGGCCCTCCTGAACAGACACCTATGCTGTTCCCCACCGCTGCTTGACAAGGTCCAAAAGGCCACGTGGCTGGGAAGGAGACCCTCCACAGAGTTTCTTTCCCCAAGCCAGATTAAAACCAGCTGAAGAGAGGAGGTGAGGGACATCCTCTGCAGCATGCAAGCTCCACTTCCCTTCCAGCCCTGCCCAATCAGGGCACTACCTGCGGCTGTCTGCTGAGGGGGTGGGCGTGAGGCTGCAGGATGGGGCATTGTTGTTGTTTTTCATTTGTTTTCTGTTCCCTAACAAGGACACTGAAACTGAGGGAGGAGCGTGAGGTGGAATAAGTTCAAAAGAGGCTATACTGCTTGCCTTTCAAGTCAGAAGCCTCTGACTATGCTGGTGTAATGCTTTGTTCTGATGGTGTATTGGATTTAGAGCAATCTCACCCAGTGAGCATAATTCAAGGATAGAATGGCAGTGTGTATGTGTGGCTATTTTGGTTTGTGTATTGTGGAAATCAAAGTCCTCTGTGAAATCAGGTAGCCTATTCATTAACACTGTCCAAGTGTTGCATAAATTACCTTGACATGATTTCAGTGGAGAGTGAAATCCTGCAATTTGCCTATCCACCTAAGTATTCCCTTCTCACATTTACAAAACCTCACACTTGCTTACATTTTTGTCTTACTGCCTAGTCTGGCATCAGCAATCTGTATATGAAGTCACATACTCCAATAAGATTATTCACATGAGATCTACATATTATTCTGATTATTCATATGAGATCCACATAAGCTGAGTTTTCATTCAGGATCTAGTTTCTTTAAATACTTACATCGCTGTTTATTCTTATAAAACTCAATCAGCAAAGTGATATAATATCATCATCATCATCATCATCATCAATAAATATGTATAATGTATATTGTATTACAATATGCGAAATACCTTTCAGACTTTATCTTGTTCCTCCTTTATCTTATTCGTCACCTGGGATTTTACACACAGCAGACTTTACTACAAGTTTACTGGGAGGCTTTACTGCAAACACAAAGTTATCCCCCCAAAATTGACAAAACAGTGGATTTTTTAACCCTGGATATAAATCAGGCTACACTCTAATGCACTGTGAAAAACCCAAATTGTGTGTGCACTGCTCCCCAATAACTCACAGGGACCTCTGGCTAAATCTGGCCAATATGTGAATGCACTCCTTCCATTCTGTTAAAAGGGCTTTAAAAGCCATGTGTGAAAAACTTCGGGGGGGGGGGGAGGGGAGGATGGGGAGGATTGAAACCCAGGAACAACTTCTTACACTGTTTCCTGAGAACAATTGGAGAGCTCTTGAATCCTGTATATTTTCAAAACTCCATACTATGCTTGGGATTGGAGCTGATCTTGTGGTAGCAAGCATGACTTGTCCCCCTAGCTAAGCAGGGTCTGCCCTGGTTGCATTTGAATGGGAAACCATATATGAGCACTGTAATATATTCCCCTCAAGGGATGGAGCCACTCTGGGAAGAGCAGAAGGTTTCAAGTTCCCTCTCTGGCTTCTCCAAGATAGGACAAGATTTTTATTTTTTTTTAAATATGACAAGATTTTTTTATTGAACCAACAAACTACCAAAGCATACAGTACGTTTCCAAAGCACAATTATATACAAAGTGGTTGTTTGTACATGATATATCTACAAAGATTTACACACAAGGATTTGGAAGCCCACAAGGTTATGAGGTATATGCAGGTAGTACTGTATAGGGCTGAGAGAGACTCCTGTCTGCAACCTTGGAGAAGCCGCTGCCAGTCTTTGTAGACAATACTGCATTAGATAGACCAATGGTCTGATTCAGTATACGGCAGCTTCCTATGTTCCAAAGTTCCTAAAGGTCTGGTATTTTCAGGAGCAGCTGCAATACAGTTGTAACTCTATCTGCCAAATAGGGACCTTTTCCAACATTACTTTATGTGGCTTGGGAGCTGTAGGAGCATGGCTACTCATGGTTCTGCTTCAATGACTGTGGAAAATCCAGGCCAGGTGTGCCCACAATACTTGTCCCAGGATGGACAATGCTGATGGTAGAAGGAAACATCTTTTCAGTAGTCCCATGTGATGGGAGTTCTGAAGTTACCAGGGCAGCAGAGAAGGGGGTGCTGCAGCATTTCTCACACCACTGGGATCAAGTCAGAAGGGCTCCTTAAGTGACATTTTAGCTGACAGCATTTGCCCTCTGGCACAGTGGGGAAATGACTTGATTATCAAGCCAGAGGTTGCTGGTTCGAATCCCCACAGGTATGTTTCCCAGACTAAGGGAAACACCTATATTGGACAGCAGCGATATAGGAAGATGCTGAAAGCCATCGTCTCATACTGTGTGGGAGATGGTAATGGTAAACCCCTCCTGTATTCTACCAAAGACAACCACAGGGCTCTTTGGCTGCCAGGAGTCGAAACCAACTCGATGGCACACTTTACCTTTACCTAAATGCCCATAGCATTTGCCCAAAAGCAGCCCCTTAGGATGGAACTGTATGGCAGCAAACCTAAGCAAACAAAGGGACAATTCATGCTACCCTCCTAATAATGGGAAGCACAAAAATATTCTCACCCTGATCTTGTGGTTTTACTACTTTCTTCTGGCAGCCATGAGAGATTGTTGCAGGTGAGAATTATTTTCCTGAGGCTGTTTGTCTTGGCCATCAGAAAAAGCTGATCCACTGCCTTAATCAAGAATAGTAACACCAATAGTGGCTGTGGATGAGTTCTACTGCTTCCTGTACTCCACATGGGAGATACAAATTATGCAACAGATTTCTGCTCCTTCTACATTCCTTGGGCACTGGAAGGCAAACAGCAGCTTCTCTTCCAAATGGTGGTGAAGGTAGAGGCAACAGGGGATTGGTTCCACACTTAGAGTAGTATGGATGGTCTCTTATTTGGAACCAGAAACTTCCACCCCAAACAATGTGGAACTCACTTCCAATTCCAGGTAAATGCATTTAGGATCAGGGTGTCAGACATTTTTAGTAGCCTAATTCCTTGTAAGCAACAAGGAAGAAAGAGATTTTGAGAGGCAATATTAAGGAGGATTAACAGTCTAATTATATTTACAGTTTATATAGTCCTACTGGAAGGAGGATTATTACGCTAATTTGACCAGTCTTAATGTTGTTCTATCATTGAGGGGAAATCCATTTGCTGAAGAGTTAACATATTAGTCAAAATGTCTTTTATTCCATGTTCAGAGCTACTAATAGAGGCTAATTAATAAGAAGAATACCAGGAAGGCATTTTCTAACCAATGCTGTCTTAAGCATGGTCCTTCCCCCTTCCCCAAACTCATAAACAAAGGGATATAAATGCATGCATAATGTTACGCTGCATCCCCCATAATTCATTATAATAATTAAGTTGTATTCAGCAATGCACCAGAATGAGGAATATGCCCAGAACAGCTTAACTTCAACTTGGCTGGATTCTATATATGCAGTAGAAAGTTGGGAATGAAGTAACGGAGTTAGTAGAATGGACTGTACTGCATTCACACAGCTGATTCACTTTTGTAAATACTCCTGTAAGCAGAAAATGAGCAAGCAGGGAACTCGAACAGCAGGTAAAAGGTGGGACTGTCTGCCTTTTATATTTTGAAAAAGTGTGCATATGCTTTTAATGTACATATACGTTTGTCCTCCACATTAAACCTCTTCAAAATATCACAAACATTCTCAAAGCTGTTGTGAAATTGTTCCCATAATTGTGGGGAGGGGGAAGTGCATTGATGGTGGCGTGGATGTTAGCCAATTATTGCATCCACCACAGCTTGATTTTTCAGGTTTAAACTGAAAGTCTGCAACTCTCACTCTCCCCCCACCCTGCCCCAGACTTCACCCAAATGTACATATGGACAGAAATATGTACATTTTGTTTGGAGGGCAGTGACAATGATACAAAGGGCAACGGCAGTGCTACCAGACTACTTTCATTACTTTTAAAATGAGACTCCTGTCTTCACTCTCTGCCCCTTTGTTATGCAGATTCTTAGAGTAAAACATATCTAATGCAGTACTCTGAACTCTCTACCATTGATTTCAGTGGCAATAAAATTGATTTATGTAATTTTAATTGCTGCTGAGAAGGAACAGTAAAATAAAAACAGAGAACCCTCCCTAATAGCCAACAGATAGCTAACCTAAAAACTGCAGGGACAGTTTTTGATTTTATCTCAGATCCACCCCAATGATCATTGAAGACAAAGAAGGCCCTGTAAATGACTCACATTGCCAATGAACCAACTCAGCAATAAGCAGCACAATGGCTACTCAGAACATTAACAGTAAGAACATATATGATCTGTTTATTTCATTTTCATTAATTACGCTTTTAATTAAGTAGCCCAGAGGGAGCAATGGGTATCAATTAATCCTTAAATACAGAGTTTTAATAACTATGTTAATTCCTAATTTAATTGTTCTAATTATCCTGTTAAATACCAATAAAATGCAGAGATTTTACATTTGAATATATTAATACAATTCCAAATACACTTGTCTTGCTGATGTGATTTGGGTAAACTAAACAGCAGCACAATCTACATCAGCTCTTTGGGCTCCATTCAGAACCTGTTAATTCATAAGTAATTAACGAAGTATAAATATGAACTGCATACTTGCTATAGGTGAAGAGTTAGCCTTAGCATCTAGCAAATACCAAATATCCAAGCTAGAACTAGACATTAGAGCAAGTGTATACTTCCTGCTCAAACAACACATCCTCTTCTCTCCTACCGTGTTTCCCCGAAAATAAGACAGTGTCTTATATTAATTTTGGGACCAAAAAATGCACTAGGGCTTATTTTCGGGTAGGCCTTATTTTTATTGAAGTTCAAAAAAGTAAAGTACGTTTATTCCTGTTCAACAATTATACGGTACAAACTACTGGTACATTAACACCTGTTCAACAATCAAATCAACATGTACGGTATTCATGTTCTACAAACTACTGTACGAGGGGGTACCCAAAAGAATCCGCAATAGCGCCGCGCTGGACAGAGCCCCCGGAGCACACACCTCCCCCGCCACGGCAGGCAAGCACAGAACAACTTACTCTGAGGTAGTGCCCCAAGTTTCAACCCCGTCTCCTGCCATTCTCAATCCCTGCGGCCAGCGCGCGGCCGCGAACCCCCGCCTACCGCCAGGGAAAAACACTGCACCTCACCCCTTCCCAAACGAGAAAAGATTACCTTGTAACCAGGGCAGCTTCTAGGCTAAATACGGCAGCTCTCAGGACAGATGCAAAAATGGTGGATTAGCGGTAGGTCTTATTTGGGGGGGGGGAGGGCTTATATTAGCGGTACAGCAGTAATTACTGCTAGGTCTTACTTTCGGGGTAGGTCTTTCTTTCGGGGAAACACGGTAATAACTAGTAATAAAAATGTGACTTTTGGTGGCAACTACATATAACATAATGAGTCTATTCCCACAATCACTGGAAAGCAGGCTAAGGGAGCTCAGCTTGCTTTCCAGTGATCATGGGAACCACTGGGCTTGCAGGCAAGCCCGGTGCTCGCAAGGCGGCTAGCACACCTAAAACATCCTCCCCTTAAACAAGGTTAACGGAGTAGGTGCTCTCTTAACCTTATTTTCCTGCTCATCTGCCACCGTGGCACATGGTGACACACAAGTAGACCTCCAAATGGGAGGCTACCAGCAGCCTCCGGGTATCGGGGGTCCCCCCCCCGAATGCCCCACACACTCGCACAGGGCATCCTGGGACTTCTGGGGGCCAAGCGGCCCCTAGTAGTGGTGTGGGCAGCCAATCTAGCCATCCAGGGCTGCACAACTGCTCGTGTGTGGGGAGAGAGGTCTAAGCCCACTCTCCCCACAGAACCCTCCCAGGTTCTACACTTGGATCGTGTGTAGAGTCCCAATGTCTGGGTCAAACCTTAGTATTTGGACAGCCAGCATGGTGTTCTGGTTAGAGTGTTGGGCTATGACTGAGGAGACCCACATTCAAATCCCCACTCAGCCATGAAGCTTATGGGGTGACTCAGGGCTAGACAATTATCTCTTAGCCTATCCTACCTCACAGGGTTGTTGTGAGGATAAACATAACCATGTAGACTGCTCTGGACTCTTTGGAGGAGAAGCAGGATCTCTCTCTCTGATTGAAACAGGGGTCAGATCAAAAAATTGCGATGAGAATTGTAGTATTTGGAAGGAGTCATTATTATTGTACTCACCCCCAACCCAGTCCTTTTATTCAAAACTAGCAGATTGTTGTTGTTGTTTTAAGTAAAACATAGATTAATTTATCATTATTATGATCAATGGAGAAATATTGTCTTTGAAAACAAATACCATCTGACAGTATATAGCTCAAGATGGAGAAGGGAGAAGTGAAATATTTGTTTGTTACAGAATTTCTATCCCACATTTCCACTTCACAAATGAAGTGCTCAAGGCAGATAACATGATAAATTTTAAAAGAAATCAATACAATAATAAGAAAAGAGTACGATTCAATGGAGAATATAGAGACAGCGGCAAATCAGAGAAGACATATTTTGGAGGGAGCAAAGAAAAATCAAACAGAAGACAGACCAGAGACCTGTAGGAACAGAAAGATCTTCAACAAGCAATGGAAAACTAATAAAAAGGAAGCTAGATGGATTTTTCACCTCTCAAGGAGTTGCACAACCAAATCTATACTGGCAAGTTGAAATTCTTAAAATAATACTGGCAAATTGCAATTGTCAGTGACCAGGCTAAGTACTGGTTCAAGATACCTTTGTAGACAGACAGAGCTATCTGTCACAATTGTTTTAATTTTTTCCAGGCACAGAAAGGGTAGGAATCAAAAGGGCTTTTGTTTGTTTGCTTCAGTGTATGAATGCAATTCAGAAACTTTGGATTCATTGAGGTATCAAAGGTGAAACCTGTTTCTTTGTCTTTACAGTACATGTAGCCTTGAAAGTATCGTATTGGTAGAACATTGTTCCTGCTGCCAGTGACATTGCATCAGAGTCAATCTGAAATGGCTATTCTCATTTTGTGTTCATTTTTGTGAGTATTGGAAATAACCTTCCATTTTCAGTGATCTTCAGCAGTTTGTGTTCACATTATTCTGATGCTGTTGCTCTTGGTGGCATTTTCTTTCAGGCCTTGGCCTCCTCACACTGCTGTTAAATGGGCACAATGACCCTTCTGACATTACCAATGACAGTGATGTCATGACGATATGACAGACATTATGATGTCATTGATGCTTGTAAATGGCATCACCTGCATCACCAGAGCCAATGAATTAAGGGGCAGTGTGGGCAACACACACACACACACACACACACACACACACACACAGAGCAAATGTTGGAGAAGGAATAGTTTTCAGCAAGAACAGCTCGGGGGGGGGCAAGGGGGCAAGCATCCCCAGACAAGTAATTTGCCCCCACCTGCCCCTTCAATTCTGTTTCAGAAAGCAATTATGTGGGACACAGCTCACCCACACATAAATAGATTTGGTCCATTCTGTGCCCCCCCCCCCCGATTTTTTTCCTGTGCTACCACTGGTTTTTAGTAATTTTCTTGGAAGCACTGATTGTAAAGAACATTTGGAGTGCTTTCATGGATTAAAAAAATCAAAAGTCTGTTCCTATATACAGCAAATGGATCAAAAATTCTAGATAGCGTCAGACATGAATCACAAACAAATAAGAAATTACAAACTCATTAGTAACAGTATGACAGGGAACACTTTGGGGGTTTTTTTAGTCTCAGGTTTGACCAGTTGGGCCTTAGAGGTCTTTTAGACCAACACCCTGCTCAATGCAGCATTCAGGCCATGGAGACTTTCTTTGAAAAGCACTAGAGGAGGAGAGCCCACCCCTCTTGAAAGGCAAACCATTCTGTGAGAAATAGCTCCCAAGATTAATAGGCTCTGTTAGTTTTAATACAACAGTCTCTCTCTTAGGCACTGCACACATGCTTCCACTCAGAGACAGGGTAGAACTCTAGGCTGCCATGCCTGATTTCAAACTTGCTCTGTGAGCCTTACAACCCAGAATCCTTGAAGCTCCTTGATGGAGATAGGGAAACTAGGGATGTGCAAGCCGGCCATGAGACTAGATGCATTTGAATCCAGACCAGATTCGAACTGACCTGGTCCAGTCCAGGCTTGGGCTTAGCTGAACGGGGTCTGGTCCAGTTCCGCCACTGATCTAGGCCCAACCAGTTTAACAGGCCAGTTCAAGGGGTATACTTGTAAAGGGGAATCCAATAAGGATTCCTCTTTACAAGTACAGGGGGGTACCCTAACTTAAGGTGGGGGGAAGGTCCTTTTTACCTTTAAATTGTAGGCGCCGGGGGCACTGGGGCAGTGACATCGGTGGGAGTTGCGGGGCTCCTCCAACCCTCCTGCAAGGCTCCCAAATGACAGTCCAGGCCAGCTGCAGCCTGGTTCAGGCCTCTGAATAGACACGGAGGTCAATTTAGAGACCTCCGCACAAGTGCACAGGCTATTTGCATCACCACTCAATTTGTATGGGGATGAAAATGGCCTCCACGCATGCACGGACACCACTAAAATAGCATCCGTGCATGCACAGAGGCCTAAACTAGGCCGCTGCTGGCCTGGCCTGTCATTTGGGAGGTGGGTGAGGGGGGTGGAGGAGCTCACATTACCCCTACCAGTGTCACCACTGCCATAGCCACCACCACTGCAGCCGCCTCCACTGTACTTGCTGACCCCGGCAGCTACAATTTAAAGGTTAAAATGACCTTTCCCTCTCACCCCCTCCTCAGGGAATCCGCCTCTGCTTGTAAAGGGGAATCCTTGCTGGATTCCCCCTTACAAGTATACCCCCTGAGCTGGCCCACGAGCCAGTTCTTTGAACCGGAACTTGGCCCTCCCAAACCGGGCTGGCTCAATGTCAATGTCGGCACACACGTCCCTAAGGGAAACTGGCAGTGCAGCAAGCAGAAAATACTGCTTTGTTGACCAAAGATCGGCTTCTAATATTTACACTAGGCCTGTCCAGTTCAGGGGCTTTAAAGTATATTGCTTGCCAGTTGAATATCCCTGTTCCATTTTGTGCCTAAAGAGAGCTAAGGCCTGAGCACACAATCCAGATGGCTCACCAGACTAAGTCCTGGTTTCAAACCATGGCATTTCAGATTCAATCTCAAGATAGGCCCTCTTCAGACATTATTAGAAAAGGTTGGTGTACCCATATACACTGTCCTGAGAGGGAAAGGAAGTCCTGCCTCTCCATTGTGTCAATCGTCCCCCACACTCCCCCTCCTGCCTGAAGATTGTGAATGCTGTAAGTGTGATGGAAGGTGCTTGTGTTATCGAGAGATGTCCTGAGGGCAAGAGCTAGGAGGGGGAGTGAGAGGGATGACCATCGTGATGGGGATGCAGAACTTCCCTCCCCTCTCAGGATGGTGTACAAAGGTACACTGATCTTTTCTAATAACATCTGAATGAGGCTATAGTTGTCTTCAAACAAAGGGAGCCAGATATTTATTTATTTGTTTGTTTGTTTGTTTGTTTGTTTGTTTGTTTGTTTGTTTGTTTGATTTGATTTGATTTGATTTGATTTCTATACCTCCCTTTCAAAAATGGCTCAGAGCGGTTTACACAGAGAAATAATAAATAAATAAGATGGATCCCTGACCCCAAAGGGCTCACTATCTAAAAGAAACTTAAGATACACACCGGCAACAGTCACTGGAGGTACTGTGCTAGGGGTGGATAGGGCCAGTTATTCACCCCCTGCTAAATAAAGAGAATTACCATGTTAAAAGGTGCCTCTTTGCCAGGTTAGCAGATGCATACTGGTTTAGACATCCTGCAATGAAACTGCCTGAAAAAGATCTCCATTTGCTTGTGGGTTCTAATGCTTGAAGCATGCTTTGAAGGCATGCTTCAAAGCCTGCTTCTAGATATTGCCAATGCTGGATCAGGAAAAAGGTCTGCAAATAATAATTCCTACATATTCCCCTGCATAGGCGTAACGATAGGGGGGGCAGGGGGGCACGTGCCCCGGGCGCCATCGTAGTGGGCCACGTGGGGGGCGCCGCCATGACCCCCGCCGATCCCCCCAATTTTCTTTTAAATTTTAATTCAAATTTCTGTCTCATCCACAGCATCAGTCAAGGGAGCGCATCAGTGCCCCCTCCCCCACGAGCGGTCCGGCTCCGGTCCCTTCTGCGGCCGTGCCCCCCCCATTGCTTTGCTAATTTCTGGCCTTGATCAGGAATCAGGATGGCTCATCATGGTTTGGCACCGGCGGGCGCCTTTCTTGGTACTAGTCATGCACGCACGCGCTACTCGGCCAGCATGCCGAGTCGTGCTGCGCATGCGTGCGTCTCCGTCCTGGTGTCCTCCCACTCCCAGCTCGATAACTTCGCAGCCGGCAGCCTGCACGTGGCGCAGACGCCGAGTGGAGGAGAGCCGCGCCGACGCGTCGTTGCTGGGGCTGGGGCTGCAGCAGGCTGGAGAGGACACGGACACCCGGCCGGCACAGGATTCGGCACGGCAGCCTGTGTCAATAGTGGCTAAACTGCTTGTTTGGAAGGAAGTTCTCCTTTTCTTCCTTTAGGGCTGGGCAGCTTAAAGCCAAGGTAAGGCTTTTCTTTTTGTCTTTCTCTTTCGCTCTCTCTTGAGAAATGCGGGGAGGGAGAGTAAACGTGCGTTTGCGGGGTGGGGGCGGACGAAGGGAGGAAACGGATGGAACATAAAACTCTCCAGATGTTTAAAATGAGGGAGACTGAGAGTAGCCAACTGTGTGGAAAAGGATCCCCCGAGTCAGTGTGTTGGTTCTTAATATATTTTTTAAAAATATTACACAAATCCTGTTTGTGCTTGGTTATAAGGACTTCAAATGTGAAGAATTTAATTACATTGTTCTTTGTCATGTCATCAATCTAAAGCAACTGCATGTGTTCTGCATATGGTATACTGCTCAATGCTATGGGCTTTCTAAACTACATTCCAACTCTATGCATGTGGTTTGGTGCACATCTGTGCATGTATGTTTGTGGCAAACTTTTTCAATGAAATCCCAGTGAGGCTTTTTCTACATTAAAACATCAGAGGAATGAACGAGACACATTAGTGAGCCTAGTAGGGTTGCTTCACATCCTACAGCAATGTTGTGCTTGGATTTTCCTTTCCCATTACCCATGTATTGTGAGTGAATCTGTGTTTTCTAATACTGCAAACTTGCTACTGATAAGGATCTTGATTTTGCTCCCTCTTTGTTGTCTTCATTTTATATGACTGGTTGTCTATGCTAGAAGAGGAGTATTAAGTCTTTACATATGATTAGCACTTCACAAATTCCTCAGCTCAAATGGTGTTAAAAGTAAACAAAAATTCCCCTGCTGGGTCAGTGTAAAGGTCCTTCCATTCCAGCATTCTGATTCCCACAGCAGCCAGACAGATGTCTCTGGGCATTCACAAGCAGGACAAGAAGGTGACCTTCCCTTGCTTTTTACCAGTATTTAGTTTTCAGAGTTATACTGCATTTGAACTTGGAGCTTCTGTTTTGCTTGTGTGGCTAATAGCTGCTGTTAGGTGCATGAGTTTATCCTCTTTAAAGAAGCCATCTAAGCTACTGGAAATCATCTTGTGGCAGTGAATTACATAAGCTAATTAAGCATTGTTTGAAGGACCTGTTTTTGCCATTTCTGAATCTAAAATCTGTCAACTTCATTGGATGAGCATGAGTTCTAATACTAAAAGGAGAAAAGTTTCTCTTTGCCTTGCATAATTTTATAAATGTCAGGTTTTTGAAACTAAAATGCATGTAACAATGTAAATGAGAATTGCTTCTTGAAAGTGATTATGTGCAATTGTAAACCCAGTCAAAAAAATTCTGCTGTCGCTTCTCCCTCCTTGCCTGCAAAAGAACTTAAGGATAACTTTGTCCACAGTCTGACACTATTGGCTTCAGAGAATGAGACACAGCTTTTGGGCAGTATATAAATATGTTTGAAAAATAAGTGGTGATGAATTTTTTAGCTACTTCTGCAATGACTGAGCCATGAAAATCCAGTGTTAGTGTTGCTATTTTTCTGTATTTCTTCCATGTTATAGTGGCACCTGGTGATCCTTGCCAAAAATCAGATCTGCTAGAGAGGAAGTGAATTGCAGCTCATGTGGAGCACACATTGAATGAAGTTGGAAGCAAATGTTGAAAGTCCTGTAGTGTTTGATCAAGTTGAAGAACTGTACAAAGGCTGAAATGCTGATCTGTTCAGTCATCTGATCAGGCTGCCTCCTGGATGTTTTTTGTCTTACTCTTTAACTGGGTGTCTTGCTAGGTTTCCCCCTAACTCTAAAGCAATGGAGTTTTGCAGTGGTTAACCTGAATATTTACACCTTCAGAAACCCTAATTGTAGAGAGTGTTGCCTGCAGTAACAAATGGATAGCCATAGTAGGCTTTAAAAAACCTGTTGACAGCTGAAGTTTAAAAAACCTGTTGACAGCAGCGCGGGGGGGGGGGGCAATTTCAGTGCTTGCCCCGGGCGCCATTTTCCCTAGTTACGCCTCTGTTTCCCTGTGCTAGTCCCATAATTTTAATATTATCAATTGTGATTTGACCAATGTTCATTTACTCAATTGAGAATTTTTAATTGGCCTGATGATTTGCTAGTTCTAAGCAATGCTTTACCACTCAAATTAGAATTTTTGGCAGCTAGAAAGCATGTGTGTGGGATGAGTGGGAGGATGTCAAGTGTTAGAATGAAATGGGTCTGACATGAGGGATTGCTTCTTTTCAGATTGCAGTAATAATGGCTATCAAAAAGATTATAGTGACAATTGGTTGAGTTTGATTTCCCATCCCCAAATAAAACTATGCTTGACTTTACCACATGCTTCAGAATTTTAGAATGTTGTGTTTATATATAAATGTTTAATTTCCTTTAAAAAAAAAAAACCAACCTCCCTTAAAAGTATGGTTCCCATAGACCCAATATTAAGCACTTGTAATGCCATTTCACCTGATGCCTTAAAGGCTGTCAGGTGGGGCAGAGTTTGTGCCTGGCCAGCAAGAGGGCACAGCAGATGTTCTTCCATCCACCATCCCTTTCCTTGTTCGGCCCTGGTGCTGCAAACCTATCAGGGAGGAGAGTGCTGCAACATAATATTGCGGGGCTGTTCCTCCCCTCTCACAACCATAAGGATCTCATCCGAGATGGACAGTTGTGGCTGAGCTCCAAAGGGGGCTTTAGGTTTGGACCTGTTGAATGGCCAGAAGGTCAGTGGTAGGGGTGTGCACAAAACTGGTTGAGTGGTTTGGTCCAAATTTGAACCCAATTTGAACCAGGGCAGGCAGGTTCATTTTTGGCATTGCTCGAACCTCCGCTTGGTTCAGTTTGAATTCAAACCCAACTCGAACCAGTTCTAAAAGGTTCTACATAGGGCATAATGGGGACTCAAACTGGCCCAGTATTCCTTATGCAGAGCATCTAGGGGCACAAAACTGGGTTGGGTGGTTGACACCTATGGGTGCCAACTACCACCCAAACTCCAAAGCAATTGGACACTCCTGTGATATTTAATGATTTTTAAAAGATTTTTCAATTTTCATCATTTTTGCCCTAGGTAATAATGGGGATTTGAGGTGGCCCCAATTCCCCCTTGGGGTGTGTACAAGTGCCCCAAAGTGTGTTTAGGGGTAAGGTACATAGGACAACAACCCCCAGGGTGGTGGGGTGTATGGGTTCCCCCCCCCCAAATACTTTTTTTAGTTTGGGGCCTGTTCAACAGTTCTGTCAATGAATCCCTATGAGAAAAAGAACTTACAAAGCAACCAAGAAGCCACACACTGTGGGTTGGGTGCTGGGGAGGCCCTTGACCAGAAGATGAGGAACTTGCCATTGGGCTTTGCTTGGCATTGGATGGGGCTGATGGCTGGCAGGATTTCAATGCTGCCTGTGTTGTTCCAAAACTGTCCAGAAGTGCAAGGGTGTGATGCTCTGGCGGGAGCAGGGGTCAGATTTGGAAATGTGCCTGTTCATTGCTTTACAGAATTACCCGAAGGCTAGGGGTGACGGACCTGGTTCGTTATTCCAGCACACTGACCAGTTGCCCCTCACACACAATTTTGGTCAATAGACAAGCATGCCTTGACTAGGGAGGGGTTGTGTTTTCGGGACACATTCTTTTTGCATAAGTGCCACATCAACAGCTGCCATGCTGGGGTTGCCATCAGTGTCCATATGGTAGATAGGAAAAGGTGGTCTTCTGCCTACCGGGACTTAGGAATGTGTGCATGGAACCGGTCCCATGCACACCCGGGAAGCGCGAGGGGGCTCCTTTAAGGCACGGGGAGGGTGCTCTTACCTCCTCTACTGCATTTCCCCTTCTGCTGTAAAGACCACTGGCATGGGGCAGCTGTATTCCCTCTTGCCACCCTAGTCAGCATAATACCGGAAGTGGCAGGCAGGCATGTCTGCAGCCACAGCTTTGTGTTTTGGGCCAGTTGTAGGGCTCGATCCACCAGCTTCAGTACCCAGTTGGGATGTGGAATGTTTGCAAGGGTGGAGTGGCTCAGTCGATGAAGGATACTGTGCTGCTGCTTGATGCCTCTGTTGGGAGATTATTTTTGTAAGATAATATACTGTAATATTAAGGTATATTTCATAATATACAGTACCTACTCTTAGGTAGCACGGGCTATGATTATTTTCAGGAGTGTTCATGCCCACAAGTCTTGCTGCTCCATTTGTAGGGTAATGACTTGGGGCTGTTGAAGTGGAAGGCTTTGATCTCACTCCATTGGAGTGTGTGCAATCAAAGTTCTTAAGAGCAGCCAAGAGCAGCAACTGGTCAATAAGGACTAAATTATTGTCCCTGGGCTTATACCCTTACTTCTTAGGTAGCATGGTCTATGATCCAGCCAAGTCCAGGGGCAGATTAGGCAGGAGAGGCAGCTGCCTATGGTGGCAGAGTTCCCTGCAGCTGCAAATGTTGGAGTTAATTATAATGTTCGGTGCACACATCTCGGATTTGTTCTGATTTTCCCCCCTGTGAGTGAGTTGTGAGAGTGTTCTGTGTTTTTAAATTAAATCTGCAACACAAGTGGGTAGGGCGGACGTCAGCAGCATGTGGCTGGGCACAAAGAAAGCAGCTTGAACTTCTGAAGCCAGGGGGAGTGGGATGGGCAGCGTTATTCATCTCGCTTATTCTGACCGTCTGCTTAAGACTCACCACACTGACTGAGATGGTGGTGACTGCTTCCTTCTGGGTGGCAGCCAATCCTAGGCTGTCTCTGCTTCCTCTTGGCACGTGCACACACATTCCATGGTTGCAATCAGTCTCAACCAGACAGAGAGAGAGTCGTGTTTTGTCATCATTGGTTTTATCAGAGGAGAGAGGAGTTGACTCATCATCGTTGTTGTTGTTGTTGTTGTTGTTAGCAAGCAAGCAAGCCAACAACATGTCATAAACCAATCATTAGATGTTGTTCCTTCTTTTTATGACAACTTGAAAATTTTCCAATCCAATCTGCAAGCACTGTTGTGTCTGGACAGTGATTTCTTAAAACAAAACATATTTTCCAGTTGCACAGAAGTTTTCTTTGGGTGGGGAGGGGACGCTACTTCTGCTAGCTTGCTGCCGCCTCCTCCAAGTCACTGTGTGTGTGTGTGTGTGTGTGTGTGTGTGTGTGTGTGTGTGTGTGTGTTTGGCTGGAGTTGGAGATCAATCCCCAGCATGGGAAGAGCTGAGGGGGTGGGGCAGGCATGGAGAAAGAGGCGTGTGGAGGGAAACCTGCTGCAGAAGCAGCCCAAGGAAGTCTGGCTGCGATGGGGCATGGGGAATGGACTGCCTGGCCTGCCAGTTCATCATGGAACTTCCTAGTTCCTTTGAAGGCCAGGCCTGCAGGCTTCTGTTCTTCCTCCAACTTGGACTCCTGGTCCCCTCCCAGGAGTCCCAACTGACTCCCAGGGCTGCAGGTGCTGGCGCCACTTGCAGGCTACAGCCTGCCACGCCACCTGCTGGCTTGGGCCAAACCACCAGGACCAGGTGAGGAGGTGGTCCCACTCTCACAGACAGACCCCATCCTACTCCCACAATGAGGATGACAGTGACGACTTACCACCAGCAGTGCTGGATGGAGCCAGGCAGGCAAGCCATCTGCCTTGATTGTATATTGGAGTTTGGAGTTTCGATAGGGACACACTGTCGGAGAGGAGGGGGCGGGAAAATCCTTGCTTGCCTATAGGTGGCAAAAGTTAATCTGCCCCCTAGTCAAGGCTCTCATGAAACAGCACATTAGGGACATAGAGTGTCAAACTGATATAGGCAGGGCTCCAAATTTCCTCACCTGTGAGGGACTCACTCTGCCTCTTCTGTGGCCCCTAAAGCACAGAAGGGCCTTCACGCTGGCTCACTGTCATGTTATCCCCTCAGTATTTGAGGGACGTTACAGGATGATTCCATTTCCAGAATGACATTGCCCCTGCGACTCTGAGTAAGTAGAAACAACAGAGCATGCCCTCCTTCGGTGCCCATTTTATAGGAATATCTGTTCCACCCTCATTCTACCACTATTACATAAGTATCCAGATTACATGGACCAATTTTACACCTCTCTACTACTTTCCAATTCAAACTGTGACATCACTTACCGAGTTGCCAGGTTCTGCGCGACAGAGATTAAAATCTGCCCAGCAACTGCCTTAGAGTGATTCATAGCAGCCCTGCACTCCTACAACGCTACAGTGTTCTGATTGATTGATTGATTGATTGATTGAGTGTTGTCAAGTCGGTGTCAACTCTTAGCGACCATATAAAGAGATTATCTCCAGGATGATCTGTCTTCAACTTGGCCTTTAAGGTCTCTCAGTGGTGCATTCACTGCTGTCATAATTGAGTCCATCAACTTTGCTGCTGGTTGTCCTTTTCTTTCCTTAAACTTTCCCCAGCATTATAGACTTCTCAAGGGAGCGAGATCTTTGCATAATGTGTCTGAAGTATGATAGTTTGAGCCTTGTCATTTGTGCCTCGAGTGAAAATTCTGGATCAATCTGTTCTGTGATCCATTTGTTTGTTTTCCTGGCTGTCCATGGTATCCTCAAAAGTCTTCTCCAGCACCAACGTTCAAAAGCGTCAATGCTTTTTCTATCTTGCTTCTTCAAAGTCCAGCTTTCACATCCATAGAGTGACACAGGAAAAACCATTGTCCAAACGATTCTAATCTTTGTAGATGTAGACACGTCACAGCATCTAAATATCCTTTTCAAGGCCTTCATTGCAACCCTACCAAGTTTTAGTCTGCAGCGCATTTCTTGACTGCTGGATCCTCTGTCTTGTTATCATTACTAGCTACCCTTGTATGATTGTTTATGTCTTTTTATGTTTTTATAATTTTAATGCCTCTTATAGGACTTTATAATGCATTTTTGCCTTTTTCTATGATGATTTTAATTTGATTTCTAATAGCTTTTTAGTATATGTGTCTTTTATTTTGAATTCTACTTTTATTTCTGGCTTCATGCAGACTCAAAATAGGTTTATATCTTGTATTTAATCATTTACCCACAGGTTTTTAATATTTGTTTTATTATGTAATCACACCTTTTACTTTATGCTGGTTTGAGACCTTAATAAAGATGGATGGATGGATGGATGGATGGATGGATGGATGGATGGATGGGATGGATGGATGGATTGATCTTGCAAGCAATCTCTGTCCTTCGTATGTTGGTGGCCCGATCAGGCTGAGAATGAACTGCTTTTAGGGGACCATTTGACTCATCCACTCAGAGCTGTGAGGCTTGAGGAGGGCGTGAGCTGGGTGGCTACCTCCTTGGCACAGGAAACTGTGTGCTGGGGAGGAGGCTAGGCAGCTGATGGTACTGGTCTCCTCCTGGCCTTGTTGCTTTGCCCAAAGGTATATGGGAGCTGACAGCATTCGATAGGAGGCTGAAAGCCCCTGTTAGGGTTGGAGTCACTCACACGCTAGTTAATGTTATCTCATTGAATTTCACCACCAAGGTACTGTTCAGTTAATAAAATGGTGTATATCATACGTCTCTTTTTAGATTGTGAGCCCTTTAGGGACAGGGATCCATCTTATTTATTTATTATTTCTCTGTGTAAACCGCCCTGAGCCATTTTTGGAAGGGTGGCATAGAAATCAAATCAAATCAAATCAAATCAAATCAAATCAAATCAAATCAATCAATCAATTAAGTGTGGCCCTAGTTTAACCTTTACATGTGTGTCCTGTCTTCTTTGGGGTCTGGGTGCAATGATGTTGCTAGTCACTCTTGGGCTGAGTAGGAATTTTTATTTCCAACCTGATTGGCTGAGGGTTTTTTTGCTGACTCCTCACTGAGAAGAATTTGGAGGACTCCTAGGTGTTGAGGCCTCTGCGAAAGTAGTTGGTCACATTGGCAGGTGAGTGTGGGCTGGGTAATGTATGGTGTCTATCAGTGTTCAACCAGAGGCACCTTTGTTGGGTGAAGAGTGGTTCCATGGAAGAGCCCTTCAGGGTTTTGTGGCCTGGGCAGGCTTGGAATGGACTGCTTTTAAGTAATGATTTGACTCATCCATTCAGAGCTGTGGGGCGCAAGGTGTGTGTGAACCGGGTGGCCACTTCCCTGGCACAGGAAACTGTGTGCTGGGGAGTAGGCTAGGCAGCTGATCTCCTCCTGCCTCGCTGCTTCATGCAACAGTATACGGGGGCTGACCGTGCTCGATAGGAGGCTGAAGGCCGCTGTTAGGGGCTGGAGTTGCCTGCACTCTAGTTAAAGTTTATCTTGTTGCATTCCCCCCTCCCCAAATAAATTGTCTCAGTTAATAAAGTGTGGCCCTACTTTAATCCATACAAGATTTCACTTTAATCCGAGATATTTTAGAGAGCGCCTTCTTTTACATGATCCCCACCCGCATGTTAAGGTCATCTGGGGAGGTCCGTCTCCAGTTACCACCGGTTCGTTTGGTGGCGACTCAGAGGTGGGCCTTCTCTGTAGCTGCTCCTGGGCTGTGGAATGCACTCCCAGCAGAAATTCGTAATCTTAATTCTTTACTGACTTTCAAGAGAGCCCTTAATACTCATCTGTTTGGCCTGGCCTTTCAGGGTTTTTAATTAGTTTTAATTGTTTTAGTGTTACCTGGTTTTCAGGGTTTTAATTGTTTTGATAGTTTAATTGTTTTTTAAGATGTTTTTAAATTGATGTTTATATTTGTATTTCTGTTTTAATTGTTTTAAATGATTTCTGTTTCTTAATTGTAAACTGCCCTGATCTAGCTCGGAAGGGCGGTATAAAAATTGAATAAACAAACAAACAAATACATGTGTGTTCTGTCTTCTTTGGGGTTTGGGTGCAACTCCCATTAATTTCAATGGAAGATAGAGATGATATCACATGGGCTTTTTCCAAGTTGAAATTATGGGCCCAAGAGAGATGCCAAACAGCTGGTAGTAATTACTCCAGGTTGATTATTGTGAAGAACAACAAGGAAGTTTGACTGGAGGAAAGGAGGAAATCAGCTCAATGGCACTGCTGGAGATAGGGGGCTCTAAATGCTGTCCCTTACCACCGTCTCACCTACAGCTACCTCTACTGCTGCCGTCACTGCCAGACTCAGCAGCAGTGGGTGTAGGGCCACTCCACCCTGCTGTTCAGTGCAAAGAGTAGGGCGGCCACACCCATAATGTAGCAAACTAAGGCAGTCACCTGTGGCAAAGGGTTTATCAGGTATTGGAGGGGGGTGGCTGCCACTACCTGCCTGCTGCCTTTCCTGCTGCCTCAGTTCACCTCAACTGCCACCCTCCTTCCATCCTCTTCTTCTGCCACTGCTGTCTGTTCAGTGGCAGTGAGCAAAAAACCCCTCCCTTTCTTTCCCTCTGCCATAGCTGACTCCTCAGATGTACAAAGAGCAGCTCATAAACCTTTGGCATGCTGTACAGTACTTGAAATGGAGGTGGGTGGAGTAAAGGAGGAAGTGGAGAGCAGAGTGAGTGAGCCCCGACAGCCCTCTGGCAGCCTCAGTCTGCCTCATTATGAGGCTGCTCCTGATCAGCCAGGTCCTGCCCATCAGCCAAAACTGATCTGCCTGGTAAAGACGGAAACACATTCCAACTGAGTGTGCTGAAAATGGTTTGAATACAAATTCTTTGCCCTGAAAACAAATTCCTCGGAATGTATTCAGTGCATCTTCAAACCACTCTTGCCATATTTTATATGCCCATCTTCACCATTCCACTTGTAAGACTGTGGTGTGTGACCACAATTCTGCTCAATTTACATGTGTTTCCATGCAGAAATATCACCCCTGGTTTGAAAGTTATTACTAAGTTCATATTCTACAGTAAAATAAACACTGGAATGTCATGTGTTTTTGGTCCAGGGAAGAAGAAGAAAACAGTTCTTCTGAATAAGATCCTCCTTCCTGGAAATGGGGCCTTTTTTCTCCAGTTCTTCTGTGGTGCCCTGAGCATCAGAAGAAGCTTGTCTTTATCCTCACTCTTCAAATCTGATGTTTTTCTTTGTCACTTATGCTTCTGGGGCTCACAAAATAATTTCATCTGCATAAAGGGGGGGCCTAACGTTTTAATCAACAGATGATAATATAAGCACAACATGAGCTGGGAGTTGTTAGCGGGATTTTGGCTAATTTGTGTGGAAAAGGTCTGAATTTCTAGATCCAAAGCATTAGAAGAACATATGGCTCTGTCTAATCAGTCACATAAAATTAATGAAGGATGAAGCTTAGTCATTTCTTCCTTACCATTTGTTGTAATATTGAATATGGAGAATCAAAATTATGACCCATTCCTTACAGGCTACAACTGTTTGCAGGGAGTTAAAATATAATCCACTGCATTTCACTTATGGTAGCATATTCATTAGATCCAGGAAGATAGGTTATTAGGGGACTATTATTTTTAAATCAGTGGTGGCATACTGGGGATCAGAGAAGTATTTTTCTAAAGCTCTAGTTGATATGCTGTGTATTCCTATGTGTGTTTTCTCAGTACTAAGGCTCATTGTGTTCAGTGATGCTTACTCCCTCGTACGTGCACATAGGCTTGTTGCAGTGTTAATCAGTAGATTCATCAGCTAAAGTGGGGACCAATTTTAATCAACAAGGACAAATTTTAATTGGTTGAGAGTGAATGTCACACTTGTTTACAGTTTGTAGCTATTGTGGTTCTGTAAAGTTTCTGTAGCAGGACATGAAAAAGAAAATATTAAAGATAGTTATTCCTTCTAAGCACAATGAGCACTGAGAGTATATTATTATTTATTTATTATTATTTATTACATTTATTAACTGCCCCATCCAGAGGCTCTGGGCAGTGTACAACAACTTTTAAAAAGACATAAAAACACATAATTCAAAACACAGTGCTAAAAACAATATAAAAACAATTAAAACCAATTAAAATACTTAAAATTTTAAAAAAGACACTTTACAAGCCTTGGAAGGCCAGCCCAAAGAAATAAGTTTTTAGAGCTCTCTTAAAGGCTGACAGCGAGCCTAAACTGCGGATATCTGCTGGGAGTGAATTCCATAGACCAGGAGCAGCTACAGAAAAGGCCCGGTTCCGAGTCGCCACCAGCTGTACCGGTGGTAACTGGCATCTGTCTCACAACTCAATATCTCAAAAAGGGCAGCTGAGATTTTTCTTATATGCACATTTATTTACATGTTATTGATTAATTGAGTAATATATTTAGGCAAGTGATTAACCAACTCTTTTTTTCTTTCTCTTTTAACTGCTGGCAGCTCTAATTTTAGTAGTAAGTTTCCTTCAGTAATATTATGTTTTATAAACTGACAGATTAATGCATGATGGAGTAGGCTCTTTCCTGAAGAAGCTCATGCTACAATACATGTCTCAGACACTACAGAACCCTTTGGCCAAGATCCAACGTATCATGTGTGATGTTCTGCACACACGCAAGGATGTTTTTTGTTTCCCTCTAAAAGAGGGACTTCCTGCCTAGTAGTGGCCCAAGACCTCCACATGTCTGAAACAGGATGCCAAATGTTGCTCCCTACTCATCTGAGTGCATCTTCCTATGTCTCCTATGCTGCTACTTGTTTCTTCATGGTAGCTGTAGCCATCACTAGCTGACTTGGTGTGTACCCTTGCGTAATTGATCTGGATATGAAAAAGGGGATGGAATAGAAGAGGAACTGTCAAATTAGCAGTAGAGTACTGGAGGCAGTCTATGTTCAGTTTTCTACAGCATTTTTTTTTACATTTCCTCTTCTGCTTTACCCACCCACCCCCTGCTCCTTAGCCAGATCAGCAGCAGGCAAGGGGGTGGGAATACTGAGTCAGGTAATAGCAGATGACACTGCTGTGAAGAAGGAAAATAAGGAGGAGGATAAATGTGTTGTAGTGGCTCTTTGCTCAGTGGAGAACTGCTTGGATGGCAGCAGGTGGCAGAGGGAGGCAGGTGAAGTGTCACTGGAGCATCGTTGTGCCTTACTGGCAACTGAATAATCCACCACTTAAGGTGACTGCCTCACTTCACCTCATGGGTGAACTGCCTCTTCCCTTACACCACACAAAAACACTCTTCCCACCACAGCGGGGAGACTACCTATGAGGTGCTACTGGAAGTGATAATTGGTAACCACATCAGTCCACCTAGTGCATACTGAAGAGCTTTATTCATGCATTTCTGGATTCCAGCCTTTGAGGCTTTCTGGATTCCAGCCTTTGAGGGTTGTTTTGTAACAAAGTAATTCAGCTAGCCATCTAGCATTCCTTCCTTTTGAGTTTGTGCAGGTTCAGCAGGCACTCTGTGGAGAAGTACGAGTGATGCTAGTCCAAATTCCAGCTATGGACCTGCCAGTTGAAAATGAAATGAGTCACAATACATGATAGGAAGAAGAAAGATGAGCACACTCTTGCTTGAGGAGCCATGGCACACCATCGAAGGCTATATATTTCAGCTTGTTTTCACAGCAACCAGGAAATACCTCTGCCACAACCAACACAGTCACTGGGAAAAGACGCATTGACCTGGATGCCTGAGTGACCTGCACTCTCTTTTCCCTGCATGATTTGTCACAGGTGTGGGAGGGGGAAAACATGAGTGGAGGAGAAAGTTTAAAAGCATGGCTGGAATAGCTGGCCCTCAAAGATTTTGCCCACTGTTTCCCACATTACTGGAAGCAAGCATGGAATAATAGAAGGACCAAAGCTACTGGAACCCCCTTTCTCTGTAATACGAGGCTGTTGGGAGATAATGCACAAGCAAGCAGCCCACAAAGTTTCTCTTCAGCATCAAATGTGGCTGCAGCCAGAGATGTTTGGGGAGGAAGTTCGCTATGATTTAAAAACAAAATTCTCTGAGGGAACTCTCCCACACTGGAGGTCATCAGGCACAGATCTGACAGTCATCTGTAGGGAATGATCCAGCTCTAGATTCCCTGCATCAAGCTAGGGGTTGGCCTAGATGGCCTACAAGGTTCTCTCCATAATTATCTTGGGGTCTGATGGATCACCATATCTGGAGTCGATCTTCCAACAACAACAATCTGAAGTTTGGGTCTGTAGCAAATGAGCATTTGGGTCTGTAGCAAATGAACCGCCCTGAGCCATTTTTGGAAGGGCAGTATAAGAAAAAAATGATTTTTTTTAAACCCCCAAAATAAATTTGCCTGCTTTCCAATTCCACCTTATTGTTGAGCACCCTGGCCCCACACTGACAAGAAGTACGAAGAGGGGCAAGGGCAGCTAGTGAGAAATGTGCACTAGAGACAAATGAGGGGGAGAGGTTAGCAAGCCAACATGAAGCAGTTGCCTCCTACATCTAAGCTCCCCTGAAGCCCTAGCAGGGGAGCATGCAGCCAGCTGCCTTTGCCAAATGCCAGGGATGGTGGAACTTATGAATACGACAAATATTTATATACTGCTTTTCAACAAAAGTTCCCAAAGCGGTCTACATAGATATAAATAAATAAATAAATAGGCTTCCTGTCTCCAAAGGGCTCACAATCTAAAAATAAACATAAGGTAAAACACCAGCAAGAGCCACTGGAGGGATGCTGTGCTGGGGATGGATAGAGTTAGTTGCTTTCCCCCTGCTAAATAAAGAGTATCACCATTTTTAAATGGTGCCTCTTTGCTCAGTTAGCAGGGGTTAGCAGGGAACTTCCTTTCCCCAGAGACTATTAAGGAGAATCATGGCCTTCTTGGCATTTCCTTCCAAGAAGGCTTGATAAGGTATTATAAGAACTACTAAGATTCTTATATTGCTGTATATACTAAATTTGGGGGAAAGTCCTCTAACAAATGTGACATACTTACCTTCCTTGACATCTGCATCCATGTTTCCTTGGGAACAACCAAAACACAAACTTCTGAAAACTATCATGGGGCAAGCCCTATGAATGAACTATTCACACAACATATTTGCATGTATCCATTCACAGGAACAACAAAATAGAATTATTCAGTGTCTTTGAGTAATGTGAGAATCCATTCTTATTTGTGCCTCAATTATTCATTAAAACCATTGTCACTTTAATTAACATTCTGGTAATTACGTAGATGACTCAGTTTTGTAAGTGTTGCTCAAATTGCATTTGCATTAAGGTCATAGAAATTCATATAAAATAAACTCTGAAGGAGAAAAAAATTAAATACTGAGCAGCATTTGTGTTTTATCCATTGTGTTGATAATTAACTAAAGTGCATGTCTTCTGACTACAAATCAGGATACTCTACTGAGAGAATGATAAACAGCCAGCCACATTACCAGTTACGTCCTGGCTTGACCAATTTAATGAATGAGCAAGAAAACTAGTTCAAAGAAAGGAAAGAGCACAAGACGATCATTTTAAAAAGATAAAAATGTTGTTGTTTCTGTTGTTATTATAATTAATTCAATTTCTATACTGCCCTTCCAAAAATGGCTCAGGGCAGTTTACACAGAGAAATAACAAATAAATAAGATGGCTCCCTGTCCCCAAAGGGCTCACGTTCTAAAAAGAAACGTAAGATAGACACCAGCAACAGTCACTGGAGGTACTGTGCTGGGGGTGGATAGGGCCAGTTACTCTCCCCCTGCTAAATGAAGAGAATCACCATGTTAAAAGGTGCCTCTTTGCCAAGTTAGCAAGGGTTTGTGTGTTGTGCTAGCAGTGTTATTGACTGGCATAGGGTTTGTATTGTAAGGAGTTGCTGGGTTAGGTTTCTGCAGTTCCAAAACAGCGCTGCCCTTATCCAGCTAGAGGCCATATATGTGTATATCCCGAGCTTGATGATGGTCCACATACAAAACTAGATGCTACCTGTGCAGTTCCTTTGCTCAGTCTGCAACTCTGACCGCTGCAACTCTGCACATGGAACCTTTTTCATAAAGTAATACTTTTGCTTTTTAGTTTCTTAGGGGAAGATAATAATAATAATAATAATAATAATAATAATAATTCAATTTCTATACCTTCCAAAAATGGCTCAGGGCAGTTTACACAGAGAAATAATAAATAAATAAGATGGATCAGTTGGATTCAAATCAGCACCAAGGAACTGATCAGCATGATTATTGCTTCTTTCAAGAAGACTATCCATATTTCTGGCTTCAAAGGACTGGGGCAAGCCAGAAGCAGTGAGGAGGAGGGCTTGCTGGGGTCTGTCCTTTTCCCATCAGAATCTCCCTTGCCTGAGCCGGGAGGTTTGTCTGAGCTGGCCATCCTCCGGCCTTGAGCAGAGAGAACCATTGTCTGTGAAGAGTCTGCTACCAGCTTCTGCCACAGTTCTGATTGCCCTGAAAGGCTGCAGCTGTGTGGGGGCCAGTTCTATCAACTAGGTTGCAGAAGTCCACATGAGAGGTGGGGTCTGGGGGCTTCTGGCTTAAAAAGACTGGGGCAAGCCAGAGGCGCAGCCATTGGTGAGGGCACCATTGGGCGGGCTGCCTGTAGGCAGCCTCTGAAGCCAGCCACCCAAGGGTCATGGGCCTCTCACTTCTCTGCTTCCTCCATGTGGAGGAAGTCTAGAAATGGGCTGCTCAGCAGAGAGGCAAGAGGCCCGTGCAGGAGAAGGGAGGGGAGCTGGAAGGAGTTCGCCAACTCCCATCCTGGTAACAGGGGGAAATCTTCCTCACCTTGCCCATCTTCCCTGCAGCCGGTGCCACCATCACCACCGCCGCACCCCACCCCACCCCACCCTCCCTCCCCAAAGCTACTGCTGTCACTGCACAGTGGTGACTTTTTTTACAACACAAAAGAGGAGGGCCTTTCTCCTTCCCCCCTCGCTGCAGCCACCACTGCTGCACCCTGGATTACCTGTCCTGTAATCTTGAGATTTGGTGAGCATGATCTTGAGAACTGATAAGCATAAATGGAGACAAACCTATTTCCTTCCTGCTTCTTGTGGAGACAAGGGATAGCCCTAAAATCTTTTAATAGTCCTGACCAAGGAAGGTGGCAGTATTTTTCAAATAAAATTCTACCAGCCCTCAGTGGAAATTGATCTGATTTAGCAAGGCAATGCTTAGCTTCTCAAGAGAAAGGGGTCCTTGGAAGGCTTACAAGTTATTTCTTCATGAAATACTTGTGCATTACAAACTCTATGGCTATTTTCTTTTTAAAGAAAAGATGAAGAATTTGGTTTGATGAACATACGTGTTTCTTCCCCCAAGGATGTCTTTATTTTCACAATTACAATTAATGTTCCGGAACAGAGACAAAGGTGTCGTACCATTCCTTTGCAACTCCTACATCTGGGCATGATGTAATGAAACATCACTAACATCAGCTATGGTTGTGCAGGTGCATTATACAAAGGTATTATTGGTTTTATGTATTAAAAACATTTTCCACTTCAACACATTTCATGGGGTTTGATTGAAGCTCTTCTGATTTCTTTTATGCGTGCAGCAGAACAGGAACAATGCCCCAATTTTAAAAAGCGAGTCATATAATTTGTGTTCCTGTGCACCATGTGACCCTTCAATCGGATGCTTATATTTAAACAGTTCACATATTATGCTGAAAACCTGTCAGAGAACGCAATCACCAAGAAACACCACATCCAGGTACATAATAAGGATATGCCCAGTGGAAGGCTACTTGATGTTGATGTTAGCATTCGTTTGACAACTTGCTGTGTTATTTCGTCCTAATGTTCCAATCCTCTGCTTGATCTCCTTGAAATCTATGGGATATTTCCAAATAAATGTGTTTAGGATTGCAGCGCTGATTAGATATAAAAATGAGACACTTCAGAAACCTTTGAGTAGACATGGAGGTCCTTTCATTGTGAGAATTTATCTTGGAGCTGCTCTTTGTCCTAGTTCCCACCACTCTTTCTCTCTCAACATCCTCTATTTTTCCATCTTTCATGCCAGCCAACTTATTAAATCAATGGGGAGAAGGGAGGCTCTTGAGGGATATGGTTTTGATTGTGCCCCAGAGGGCCGCAATTCACCCATACATTTTTATGTGGATTTCTGTTAGTGATAAAGTTTTGTCCTGGTCATAGTCCAAAGCATCAGATTACAACAGCAATGGCACTGTTGGGAGGGTCATCGTCTTCCTCTCAACTATATTCATGTATCTTGTCACTGCATAACACCAACATGTCTGTCAGACCCTGCCCTGCTCACTGTCATCCTCCCCTCCCCCCTCCTATTACCTGGAACTTTTTCATACAAGGCTTTTAGTTCACATCTCCTCCAGAATGGAGGTGTGCATTCACATCTTGGCCAGATTTACCCTGAAGTCCCTTCAAGCGATCAGGGAGCATTTCACACACAATTTGGGTTTTTCATTGCACGTTAGAGTGTAGCCCGATTTATATCCAGGGTTAAAAAAATCCTCTTTTTGTGTCATTGGGGGGGGGCAACTTTGAAATTGCAGTAAAGCCTCACAGTAAACCTGTGGTGAAGCCTGCTGTCTGGGAAAGCTCCTGTAACCAGTTTGGGACAGGGGAATCCTTCTTCTTCAATCTGCAGGGAGCATCAAAGCAGCTGTTTTGCTTTCTGTACAGGAGCTGATTAAGCTTCTTGCTGCCCATAGGCAAAAAGTCTTTCCCCGCCCTTTTACCTAAAAACAAAAAACCGCTGTGTGGAGGAAGGCCCAAACCTGGCTGCACAGGAGAGAAACTGTACAGTTACTCAGAGGAGGAGAATTGGAAGGAGCTCGCTGCCCCCCCCCCACATCCTGCCACTCAGCAGACTTTTCAAAGGTAAAAGAGGGAACTCTCCCCTTCTTGCCGCCCCCCCCCCCCTGCAGCTGCCACCATGCCACATCCCACCACCAGCAGCGGCGTTCTATAGTTGGCAAAAGGGGAAACCTTCCCCTTGCTCCTCATCCCTGCAGCTACTGCTGCCGCTGCACAGCAACATTTTCTTAGGTAAAAAGGGGGACTTTCTCCTCACCCCACTGCTGCAGCTGCCGCTGCTCACAGAGACTTGCCGCTATGGCGAATTTTGCCGCCGTAGGCAAATGCCTACGCCATTAATCCACCACTGCTCCTGTGGCTTAAATATGAAAGGAATTTTCCCCCTTTGTTTTCTAGGCCCCTGAGTGTCCCATCTGCTACTTAGTAATTTTTGTTCCTGCAGTCATGGCTCCCAGCAGTACAGCATTTGCAGTGTCTATCAGCAGTAGTTCTGACTGCTGTTGTTGTGGAACTCCCTCTGGCAATGCCTGACAGAGGGTAACATTGGCTCCAACATTTCTGTCCTGTCTAATTTGATGCATCGCCCTAGACAGGTTATTTGAAGCAGTGCTGACCAACAAACTCATAAAGAGTGTGTTGAACACTAGGGATGTGAGAATCGATTCGGGTACAAATTGATTTGTACCTGAATCCAGCTGATTTGGGAGATTTGGAGACAGAACAAATCACTCCTGTGGCCCATTGGCCAGATTTGAGTCCAAATCTAATCTCACCAGATTCTATTTGAATCTGTTTGCGATTTGAATTCCTTCTATTAATTCCCTCATATTCCCAGCTTTCATTTTAAAGAAAGCTAAGCTCTAGGCCTTGTATAAGTGGACTTATGGAGCAAAATGTGAGGTCATTATTTTTCAGATGTTTGGCTCCTTTGGTGTATAATAACTTTTCCTCAATGAATCCCTATGAGGCTCCATTACACATCTTCATTTCTTCTATTCATTTTGACTTTCTTTGGGCAGTGCCAAATGTCAACTGCCATGTGCCAACTACATCCCGCCTCCTACCCACAAGGCAGTGGGATACTTCTCCATTTATGTTCTAGGAATTTTTTCAAGTGTTTAGACTCTTTGGTGTCTAATAACCTTTCCTCATAATGAATTCCCATGAGGATTCATTGCACACCAAAGAGTCTAAACACCTCAAAATTTCCTAAAATATAAACTGAGTACCCAGGGAGTACCCAGAAATGCACTTGTATAATGAATCTTCATAGGGATTCATTATGAGAAAAGTTCATTAGACACCAAAGAATTTAAACACTTCAATATTCAATATTTGTAGAAAATAAACTGAGTACCCCACGGCCTTGCAGGTGGTGGTGGTGGTGGGAGTTTGTAGTTGGCACATGGCAGTTGGCACTGTCCAATGACAGTCAAAATGAACAGAAGAAATTAAGGTGTGCAATGAATCTCCATAGTGAATAATTATGAGGAAAGGTAGAATCCAAACACTTGAAAAATAGTGACTGCACATTTTGCTCCATAACTCCACTTCTACAGGGCCTAGAGCTCAGCTTTTAAAAAAATGCTGGGAGTTCATGTCAGGGATATAATAGGGCAACTTCAAATCCCCATTATTTCCTATGGCAAAAATATACAAAAAAAGTGAAAACTAAATAAAATCATTAAAAATCAACCAAGTGTCCCACTGCCTTGAAATTTGGGTGGTAGGTGGCACACATGGGAACCCACCACCCAAATTTGATGCCCCTAGGACCTTTATAAGTGCTCTGAATTGATCCAATTCCATATCCTATCAAATCCAAATCAAACCTGGGGTGATTCGGGGAGACAGATTTGGAAACAAAACAAATAGGGGTAATTTGATTAGAGCACAAACCAAATAGAAAAAATCAATTTGTGCACATCCCTATTGCACATTAGCTCACTGTTGGGTCACAGGCAGCCTATGCTTATGACAAAGCCATCAGATAATTAAGCACTTTGTAGTGAATGCAATTGACATCTCATGTGCAGTTGTGTCACATTGCTAACTGGGCAAAGAGGCGCCTTTTACCGTGGTGATTCTCTTTATTTAGCAGGGGGAGAGTAACTGGCCCTACCCACCCCCAGCACCTCCAGTGACTGTTGCTGGTGTCTATCTTGTGTTTCTTTTTAGATTGAGAGCCCTTTGGGGACAGGGATCCATCTTATTTATTTGTTATTTCTCTGTGTAAACCGCCCTGAGCCATTTTTGGAAGGGCCGTATAGAAATTGAATTAATAATAATAATAATTGCAATATGCTGAACTAGCTGTGTGAAATGTTTCCTGGCTTTGAAACTTTTTCCCTCTCCAGAGTTTTGAAGGTGGTATGATACTTGCAGTATGCACATTGTTATCATCCTGGGTTTTGCATACAGCATAAAGAACCATGGTTCTACCTATCATCTTCAGGTCTCTTACACATTATTGTTTGTCTGCAGCTCAAAAGGGGTAGAGGGAAAAGAAAAGGGCCAAAAACAAATTGGCATGAATGGACAGAGCAAGAAGAGAGGAAAGAAGTCATAAGATGCCACCTTGATTCAGATACTCATTCATTCATTCATTCATTCATCTGGACCTTTTCATGTTAGATGAGTGGCATGAGCCACAAACGTAATGTCATAGATCACATCGTTTCCCAATCATGCTGCATTCAATTTCTGCACCCTTCCAGCCTCTCTAGCACAATGTTTTGAGGGAGAAGTACGTATGATTATGACAAATTTGGCCACATGTATAGATCCCACATAGAGGTACTGAGGAGAGTTGATCTGACTTAATCCCCTTGTGACTGCTATTTGCCACAGAGGGAAGCTGCCATTGGTGCCCAAGATAGCAGGCACAGGGAAGAGCAACCTGGACTGGGATCATGGTGGGGGCAAAGGATGAAATCCCTTCTCCATAATGCTGACCCTGATGAGCAATGCTGTTTAGCATTTAAGAACTAAGCATGAATGTCCCAATGACATGCACAAGGTAATGTGTCTTTTGGCCCTGAGTTTCGTCATCACATTTTAATGCTAACCACTCAGGATTACAGAAAAACCTGCCTCCTACTCCTGTTGAACAGTTAAACAGAAAGGTTTTGTGTTGTATTTAATGAGTCAGGTACTCTCCCACAGCAGTGTACTAAAACAGGAGATAATTAAACCGCACATTCCTGAGGAAAAATACGATAATAAAACATTTACAATTGGAGATGTGAGGATATGAAAAACAGAAGAAACACAGATGAATAATATAGCAGGGAATAAAACACTCCACATTAACTTAAGTGTATTTGGTGCACTGCACGTCTGTTCACACAATCACAAATGCGGTTCCATATGTTCAGACAAAAGTTGGCCAGTGAGGATGCATAGATGTGACTGCAGATGGTACTGATGTAGCATTTCACCCAGGCGACTTGTAATCTGGGGTCATTTCACAGAGCACACAGAGGCAAAGTTAGGTTGATCACTGAATGTATGCAACAAGTAGTAAACAGTGGGTGACATCCAGGCCGCCTTCACACATAATGGCAAACTATAAACAAGCAAACCATAAACAACCACTAACAAAGCACTGGTGTGGCAAGTGCACAAGGCACGATCCAGGGCAGGGACAATTTTCAAAATCTGCCCTTCCTTCTGAAGCCAACTTTGGCTCCTGAAAATATGTCCTTGAGGATCACACAGCACTCAGGGACATATTTTTAGGACAGTCAGCTTCAGAGGGAAGGGGACAATGATGGAAATTGTCCCTCTCCTGGAGCCTGCACTGCACATTTGCTGCACCCACACTTTCTTAGCCTGGGTGTACCCCCCAAACTAATCCTCAGTGAATACGTGGTCTGTTACCTATGAACAGCTGTGGGGAGGGGCATTCTAAAGAGCATACATGGTCGCCAACAGTTTTTCTGACTGTCTTCCAGTGTCTTTAACAACCGTGTGAGAAGCAGACATTTATCAGTCAATGTCTTTCCCTGCATACAGATGCAGAAATGGGGGGATGTTTCTCTGGCTGAATTGATGTGTGCTGAGCAGCTGTTAAAGTCACTGGAGCTGTGCCAGGAAAACACAGTTGACGTCCCTGGCTACACAAAGAGGAATGAATTAAAAAGTTTCCCAAGAAGAGAAATCAGATACCAGCAGCCTTCCTAAGCTTCAGAAGAAGGAAGTGACAGTATGGTTTAGGCTATCATATTGGCCTTGGACCAGGGAAAACTGGGTTTAAAGCCTTCCCTATTCAGTTATGAAGCTCTCAGTGGCTGACTGGACTAGTTGTCTCTCTCAGTCTAATTTCTCTCACAGAACTGTTATGAGGAGCACATGGGAATAAACTCTTCTGTGCCTCCCTGTGTTCCTATGAGGAAGGGTGGGGCAGAAATATGGGACATAAATCAACTAGATTGTTTAAGCATATGCTGAAATGAATTGCAATGCACATTCCTCCTTAAAATTCCACAAATGTTGATGTCAAACACTCTCTGATTATTCCAATCCCTGTTATTCTTGCTGGTGCTTTTAAAACCTTGAACCCATGCAGGGAGATAATGGATAGATTTACAGTTGATCCACGACTCGTATAATTGTTGGTGTTTTATAGAGCATGATGGCTGATACCCAGACTAATAAAGCACCTCTGCAACAAAGAGAACCCTGCTAGCTCAAGAAGATTGCAAGGTGCACCAAGTCATGGGGATCGTAGGAATTGTACTCTTGCACTCCTGCACAAAATTTCCTTGCAAAACACCAGAGGCATGTCTCAAGATGCACACCAAACTGCATTAGTGCAACACTATTCTGGAATGCAAGTCCTAGACATAGTGCAACAGTCTTGCACTAATGCAACATCGAAGGGCACAGGCCCTTCGTTAGTCTGGATACCAGCCTATGAGACTACTTTAAAATAAGGAGAAAAGAGAGGATTTTCTATGGTTAGAAATGAAGTGACACTAGCTCAAAGAACCGTTAAAAAGGGTTACACATCAAAGAACTGCCCTTTTGGTAAAGCATAGGAAACTTGGCAGAACTCTAGAAGTTTATCTACCTACTGTACTATAGTATAGAGAAATTGCTTTGAACCTGGTGCGCTAAAAAGTTGCAAGCCAAGTCTTTATTTTTAGAAGTCAAAAGGTAATGGGAATTTACTTTATATAAGATTATAATGTGCAAACTTAATACAATCTTCAACTTTGAAAAAAAGTGCAAAATTAATAGGTTTCCCCCTCGAACCACCTTTTATTGCAGACAATCCTGTCTTATGAAGAAATATGCTTTGTAAAGCCTTACTGTCACACTGCAGCAAAGAGGCTTGTTTGAATCTCCAGTCTCTGACAGAAAGATTTCACTCCCCAGTGTCGATCTGGGGGTGGCATTTTGCCCCACCCTCTGTTTAAGGAAGGCATGAGGCTATTGTGATTGACTGAGTAGGGAGGGTTTGGACAGCAATTTTGGAGTTCTGTCCCTCTGTGGCTCAGCCTTTATCCTGTCAAGCTTCTCTGCCTTCCCACCCAAGTTGAAAATGGGCTTTGCTGGTCATCTTTTGTGCAGGCAAGTGGGATTTTTTTGCTTTCCAACATAATGAATTAGTTGGGAAGTTTTTTCACTGACTTTCTTCTTCCTTTAGTTATAACACAGTGGACATTACTATGCATTGCTTAAAACTTGCTGCTTGACATCATTATTATTATTATTTTGGTATAAAAGAAGACATGTATGTGTCTTGGGGTGGGTTTTTTTTAGAAGTTTGAATACATTGGAACAATTTCAGTAACTCAAGCTAGCTTGGAAATCTCCCTTAATAAATATAGGCAGTCAGTTTTCCTCAAAGTCTTCAGAATACTATAATGACATCCTGATTCTCCTCAGTGAAGCATCTGAGAGATTAAATTGAAAAGCCTGCATCGTTTTTGTAAACGTTTCAGGATGCAACAAACTGAAGAAAGATGCAGTATTCATCATAAGCATGGTAGGGAGCTCAGCCACAGAGTTTAACAAAGCAGAGGTTGAATGTTGCATTTGCCTCCAGTCTGCTGCACCATTACTTCTAATCTCTAATGCAATCTCTAATGGAAGGGAATAGGGTTGTGCGTTTTGTATTTTTTTCTGTTTTGTTTTTGCCCGAATCCGAAACACCCCCATTTTGTTCTTTGTTCGAAATCAGCCAATCCGAAACACCCCAATTTTGTTCTTTGTTTGAAATTGCAAAATCCGAATCCGAAATGTTTTAGATTTTAAAAAATGGCCTTGGGGAAAAACTAGTGGGTGGGGGTGCTAGTGCCCGATGGATGGAAACTACCACCCAAGTTTCAGAGGAATTGGGAAAAGGGCTGATTTTTGGCGAATTTTTCAAGGATAGGGTTTTTCCCATAGGGAAGAATGGAGGTTTCAGCAAAAGTACAGCTTCATGTTGGGGGGAAAGGGGTGGCCCAGAGCAGAGTAGGGTGGGTGGTAGGGTCCAGTGGGGGCAAGGAAGCTGCCAGAAGTATTTCAAAGGAATTGGGCAGAGACTTTTAAAGATGTAATGGAGTTTGCACGTCTGTAAAGGTCTTCCCGATAGGGAATGATGGACCTCCATAATTCCTGCCCCATAACTGCACTTGAGGGGGCACCAGGGTGGCTCAGAGCGAGTGGTGGTGCAGACCACATAGGGTGCCACCCACCCACATGGGTTGCTAACCCATGGGGTACTGGGTTCTGTTGTTTCTGAGATGTTTTGAGTGTAGATTCAGATTCTCTAGTAGCATATGAGAGTGGATTCATGGTTTGTCATTGAAAATCTCATATGCTACCAGATAATCTACACTCAGAACACCTCAGAAACAACATAACCCATCACCCCATGGGTTAGCAACCCATGGGGTTGGTTGGCACCCTATGTGCACTACACCACCACTTGCTCCCAGCCACCCCAGTACCCCCCAGGTGGAGTTATGGGTCTGCTGAAACCTCCATTATTCCGGGGGGGGGGCAACCTTAAGCGTAAACTTCAACAATTCCTAAGAAATCAGCCCTTTGCCCTATTCCTTTGGAATTGGGTTGTGGCAGGCACCCCTTGGGGCACTGCCACCCAACCCACTGTTTTGCCCCTCGGGCCCCCTTTCTACCCCGAATCTGCCCCAAAGACATGTCAACTTCAAAAATTCTTTAAAAATAAGCCCTTTCCCCAATTCCTTTGGAATCTGGGTGGCAGCAGGCACCCATTGGGGCACTACCACCTGAACCACTCTTCTGCCCCCAAAGCCTCCTTTCTGCCCCATATCCACCCCAAATAACATCAACATCACACATCAACAACAGCAGAGCTTTGGAAGAAAATCAGGCAGATTTCCAAAGGTCATGCACATCCACATACACACAACAGTGTGAAACAACAACAATAAAATGCACACTGCCCCACTGGCCAGTGAAGGTAAATGCACACTGCCCCACTAGCCAGTGAGGGTAAAATTTACCCTTAAATTTGCTTAAAAGGAATAAGGAGGCAATTGGCAGCAGATCAGCTAATGCTTTCGCTGGCCAATCTGAGGGCTGGAAGGGCTGGAAATTCAAACAGATGTCAAAACTCAAAATGGAGACTGAAGGAGAAAGACTTTTTGCAATTGCAAAATGGAGTTCCAAAACAGCCGAAACAACAAAACGTTTTGTATCCGAAACAGGGATGTTTTGTTTTGGCTACAAAATTTTCTCTTTTGAGCATTAGGTGTTTTGTTTTGGCTACAAAACAGCCAAAATGGCCTGTTTTGTGCACAAAATGTTTTGTATCTGAAATGAAACGCACATCCCTAGAAGAGAATTCCAAGAATATCTTCTCATGCATCCCCACCAATAGGACCTCATTGATATCAGGATGCACAAGAGGGCATCAGTTGTGTAACTTATAGGGTGGGGTGGGCAGATACAAATGAGAGATCCACCTGGCTGCCCGTCTTGCAGTGTTCAGAAAGCTCATGAAGAGTGAGCTTTCCAGGAAGTATTTTGATAATTTAATTAGTTAATCCCTGATAACTAATTAAAGAGGCAAAGAGGCACCTTTTAAAGTGGTGGCTCTCTTATTCTTAGCCACTGTCTCTATCCAACACTGTCACAACATCTTTCCAGTTGCTGTTGCTGTTGCTGATGTCTAACTTCTTTTACTTCCTATATTGTATTTTTTAGATGACAATTTTGCTTTCTTCTGATGGATTTTATTTTATTTTGCAAATTCATATCCTGCTCTTAACTGCAAATATTTCCAAGGCAGCAAACAATCAGAATTACAATAAAACAATAACATGAGTGAATTCAGATTAAGACTAGCCTGAATTTCCCACCCCCAGACTTCTGAATGCAGCTCTTCAGATCATGAGTGGGGGGCAGATTTCATAAATGATTTTCCAGGGAAACTCACCTGAGTGCTTATGACCTGGAAACTGCCATTTTGTTTCCCCTAGAATGCCCCATTCTTGGGGAAAATCAGGGAGAAATAAAATGGCAGCCACCACTCACTAGAACTCTGGTGGGTTTCATCCCCTCCCCCTTAAAAATGTACTCTTTTCTAGCTGAGATTTTAATCTGAGCTGAAGAAAAATTCAGGTACTTCCAATGCTGACTTCTCTGAGGCAAGCATTATGAGCATTTGAAACTTGTTTCTGAGCCCAGAGACCTTTGCTGACATCTCTACAATCTGTACATGGAGCACAGCAATGAAAAGCAGCAGGGACAATATAAAGCATTACCAAAGAAAGATGAGCCAAAGGCACAAAAATAGGGGTAGGGAAAATAGCTGTCTAAGTAGCAGTACTTCAGCTCAAGATTTAGGGATTGCAACACACTGAGTGTGAGTAAAAAGTGATGCTATGACACAGAGGTTTATTGCCATTTTAGAATGCAGTAAGAGAAGGAGAAGGAGAAGATCCAGGGAGCAATCATAAACCCTATTCAGCCGTGGTGAGACCTCATCTGCAGAATTGTGCTGAATTCTGGAGAGCACTCAAAGAAGGATGTGGACAAGCTGCAAACAAGAGAAACTAGAAAAATAATCTTCCAAGCTTCATACCCTTTCATCTCTGTCTGAATAGCAGTGCTGTTGTCCTGCTCCTGCTGTGGCTATTGTCTATTTGTTTTTCAGTTTGCACGAACTGCAGCTGCTGCTTCATTATAGACTGCATTTCATGAAATAAATAAAATATTTGATTGTGTTGGCACTCTGGTGAGCTTCACTGGCTGCCTGTCGCATGACATATTGATTTTGAAATTTTACTACTTACTCTGGATGGTTTTTGCTGAAGTAACACCATAGGCCTTGATAATAGATCTAATTTCAAGTTATCAGCCAGCTTTCTCCCTCCAGTCAGTTTCTGAAAGCCAATTCACAGTTCCTAAGATTAAACTATCTGGTGCTGGTGGCAGCAGTTTTTCATTTTATATATTATGGGTACATTTCCTTAGAACCTCAGCATCACATTTCTTGTTGAAGACTTCATTTGGTCCCCAAGATTTTTAAAAAATTGTCTTTCAAACATCCAGTCCCTGTGGAATTGCATTTATGTAACACGCCTGCGCAGAGTGTTTGGGAGTCCTTTTACTTAGGATCAGATAGGTAAAAAAGCTCCAAGCTACAAAGTGTGTGTGTGGTGGGAGAGAAGTATCATAGCCATCATCTACAACATTTCCAAGGCTTTCTTCCATTATAGTTAATTTTCTCCAGATCTATTAGTAGGACTGTCAGGTCTCACTCACAGATTTGTGTCAGTCTCTATAGATGCACAAGGCTGCAAATGAGGCTGTTGTCAGACACTGTGCTTACTGCCTGCTGTGGAAACCATACAATATTTTAATAGCATTTAATAATATGAACAGGACAGATTAATGCATTACCTTGCTATAAAACACTTACCATTATATGACAGTCTGGGTCAGTGTTCTTCATTGCAAGGTCTGGGAGCCAGTGGCTAGGGATGTGCACAAATTGATTTTTTTTATTCAAATGCAAATTGAATTTGAATTGAACTTCAAAAAATTGTTTTTAATTTGAGTTGAATTTGAAAATTCATTTTGAATTCAAATCAAACTCAAATCGATTTGAGCCTGTTTTGGCACCTTTTTAACCAATTAGGAGGCCTGGGTGGTTTTTTAAAAGGTTCCAAAAGGCCCTCGAATCAAATATGAATTGAATTTTGATGATTTGATTGGAATTTGAATCTAATTACCCTTTTGAGGGCTGATTCAATTTGAATTTGAATCACTCAGATCGGCCAGATTCAATTTGAATTGATTTGAATTCAATTGAATTGATTTGAATTCAAATCAATTTGCACATAGGAAATTGAACATACCATATCAGTGGCACCTCCCATTGACTCTAAGTGTGGCTCCTGGACTAATTGTTTATTAAGCCTCTGCAAAGCTTTGGCTGAAGCTCAGCAGTCCATTCAGCCCCTGACATCATGAAGAGGCAAGTGCCCACCATGCCGTGCTGCACTTTGCCCAGCAGCAGTAGGGCTCCCTTAAATGAAATGAAGCCATCTCAAGCCCAGTGCCATCTTGGAAGGCATGCCCATAACACACTGAAGTGTAGTCCTTCCCAATGCATTCTCCATAGAGCTGTATGAGAACAGGCCTGAGTGATAGCCCGCATTGTGCAGGGGAGGAGAGTGAGCCAAACTAGCAGGCTTTTTTGTTCCATAGAGCAGGCTCTATGTCCTTCACCACTCTATCAAGTGCAAATCTTTTCTTTTCCTCCCCCTCCAAATGGCACACTCTGACCTTGGAGAATTGTTCGATGACTCAGTTTGCTTGGAGAATGGGATGGCAATTAGATGTGGGTGGCAAGCAAAGTTTCAGAAACCAAGGGAAATAAATAGCAAAGTGTTTACTAAAGACAATGGAAAAGACAAAAAACAAGCAGTTTTGTACAACATGAAAAATACTAAAGCATCTTCTGCAATAAACCAGAAGACCAGGAGGGTTATAAAAATAACACAGGAGAAATGCATTCAGCAAAACCTCTCTGTACTGATATGCGACTTCATCCTGATTCTAAAAACAGTTTCTACCAGCTCATACACATTCCTTGCCCCCCCACCACCAGCATTGTCCTAACTCTTCTTATTTTGTCCTTTTCCTATTTCATTCTGTCTCAAATAGTCCAACTCTGACTATCTCTCCAAGATGACCAATCAGAAGAGCAGTAGCATACATTTCTGTTTGCCCAGCATCCCCCCCCCCCCAGGGTGAGCTTTTGAGCATCCAAAGGGAAATAACCTTTTGAATCTCTTGGAGGATGAGATCTTCTGAAGCTCTGACAGGAAATGCCCTTATTCTCACCTTCTTAGTGCTGATCTACAAATGTCCCTTTGGGAGTTAAAATAGACTCACTCCAATTCTAGGCATTTTTTAAAAGAAAAGGGAAACATTTATCATCCTCAGGAAAACATCTATTTTAAAGGCAACATCTATTTTATAACACTTCCCAAACTGATAATAATAAAACTAATTACAAAATGGAAGCAGTGGTGACACTAGAGTAGTACTAAAAGGAATATCTGCAAAATTTCAGAATCTGACAAATTTCATGAACTTGATGTTGAAATGCAGTTTCAAAAGCTGACGTTCAGATTTTGAAATCAAAAATAACTTGCTTTGCTTAGCTAATTGAATGGAGTGATGTTAATATATATCATTTAGTAAATTTGGTTGCAGCAAGTCACTTGTTATATACTATCAATTACCAATTGCTATTGTATGTCTGCTCTCTGATAATATCAAATGTTCACAGCTGTATATTTGATACATGTCTATTGCATGTCAGCTGTCAGATATATTCACATGCTGATTATGACATGCAATCATGAATCATGCCAAATATAAAATGTTGATCTAAAGGAAGATAATGGTGCTGCCAAATGGGCCTCACTGGGGAGGCTATTCCATAATTGGATGAAAAAGGATGATGCCATTGACAAAATGGCCCTCTCCCTCCTAGCTAGCGACCCACCTCACCTCATTTGGTGCATGCACTCCAAAAGGATCTTAAGGTCTGGATAGAGACATGTGGGGCAAGGCACTGTTTCAGGTAACCTGGTCCCAAGACATTTAGGGCTTTAAAGCTTTAAAACAGCACTTTTAATTGGACCTGGAAATGGACTGGGAGCCAGTGCAACTGATGAAGCATTAGTTTCATATGATCAAAACACCCAGTTCCAACTGAAAAGTTTGTAGCCCTATTTGGAGCCAACTGCCATTTCTGAACTATTTTCAAAGGCAGCCTCACATACCGCACACTGCAATAATCTAAACAGGAGATGTAGTGACCAACCTCCCCCCACAATAGACTTAACAGGAAGTGAACCCCTGTATTTGACTGACAGACTGGTGACCCAGGTCTTGACCAATCAATCCACCAGGTGGGCGGGCCATGAGAGCTGCTGGGGCTTCTGGGAAGAAGGAGGAGGAAGTGGAGAGTATGGACCAGCATGGATTCTGCTCCCACATAGTGAATTCTGCAGGAGGATCTCTGGGGGTAAGAGATTTGCAGGAGCCTTGATTTTGCCAGGAATTTTGGTGAGTTTTCAAAGGAAATGAAGCCAGAGCTTTATGGCTTCAGAATCTAGCGTAGGGAAAAGTATATTTAGTCAGACTTTGCGTTAGGAATTTATTTTGCTTTCTGTGTGTGCTTTGCATTTCCAAATATCTGGTTCTTTGAAACTGGATAACTGAGATTTCAACGTGTGCCACCTAAGAACAAGCTGGCCATTCTGAAATACTCTGTAACCAAATAGCTGAAACATAAGCCAAACTATTCCTGTAGCAAATTCATTCTTTCTTTCTTTCATTTAGCATGTATCTATACCACCCCAAACTTGTGTCTTATTTATTAAACTTGCCATTTATTAAACTCGTGAAGCCCAATCAGGCAGCTGAGCAGGGGTGACTCAGCACTCTTTCCTCTCATATAAGCTGGCCCTGAGTCAAAGGCAAAATATCCTTTACAGGAGGTTACCAGAGCATGATAACTGTGACCAAGCTATCTCTACCCAGGTCATGTCTACAAATGTGTTGATTTAAAAAGCAAACTTGGGTACAGACCTCCTCAAATGCAAGATACAGCTATTAAAGGTACTACTGCATTCACATTGAACATAATGTGTACATGTGAATAGACCTGCATGCGCTTACACTATACACAGATTGTACATGAATTGAACATAATGTTTTAAATACAGCCACTATCATTGCTGCAGCTGCATGACAAGTTCTCACATATTTCTCTGTGAAGTTTTTGGCGCAGTCTCCTAGTCTCCAGACCCTACTGAAATGAAATCTTTGTATGTGGAACTTTAATAATCATATTTTCCCGCTATTTATTGGTTCCAGTTTACTTTTCACTCTTTCTCTGTTGTCTCTCCCATGTGTAGCTTTCTAGATTTTTAAACCCCTATCTTCTTTTTATAATGCACCATGGAAGTGCATGTTCCAAATAATAATAATAATAATGGCTCACATTCTGTTCAGCGTTAGTACAGCAGAACAGAGCTGCATGCCTGCAGAAACAATATCTCAGAGCTCAGCCCAGAATGTAGCCAAGAAGACAAGTATATGCAGAATGGGAGGGGGAAGTGATTTTCACTGCTTTCTCCGTCTTCCAGAAATACTTTTTGGCTTTAGAAATATGTCCCTGAAGGTTGAACAGCTCTCATGGACATATTTCTGAAGCCAAAAAGTACTTTTGGAAGAAGGCAATGAAAATGATCCTACCTCCTTCTCTGCACACTTATAGCTGCTCAGAAATTTTCTGGCTGAACTCCAAGACAGTGTTTCTGCAACTCTGTTCCATCCAACCAGTGATGCACAGTATGTGAGACACCAGATACATTGCCTCCACACCAATAAAGACATGAGGCATGATTTCTTGGAGGTAAGGGACACAACTTTGTTAATTCAGATCCAATCAATACTGCAACAGGAATGGGCAGTCCCTGACAATTTGGGCACCAATTGCTTCTGAAAAAAGATGTCATCCCTATAACTAACTCTTGCTGGTTGATTACACCCTGGATCGAAGCAGCCTCACTGCTGTAAGGCTGAGCACTGCTCTACTTAGCCAACCCATATAGGGTCAAGGTGTCGACAAAATGTAAATCTTTTCCTAGACTATACCATTGGGTTTCAGGTGTGTGTGTGGAACCCCTTGCCTGCAATTTCAAGTGGTACAATGCACTCTATAATTTCATTTTGCTGATTGTATAAACTGGATACAATCATATATGGATTGTATGCATATATGATAAAAAGAACTATTAGAAGGAAATAAAAGTCCATGACCTAATCTACTGTACACACATTCTGAGAGATTTGAAATAATATTTTGTGAAACAGTTGAATGTTGCAGATTTTTGAAAGGGACACAGAGGGCCATACTCACGATTGGGCGGGCGGGAAGGCAGGGTGGAACCTACCTCCCCCCACCCACTGATGATCCATGATGTCCTTTTTGGCACACTGCCACACATCCACACTGCACAGAGCAGCACAGATCTCTAGAGGCCAGGACTCATTGTGAGACAGGTTAGACTGTCATGAGACAGGTTAGTTTTACCCTACTGATGATGTGTTGTTGCAGTAGCAATCCTGCCCAGTACAAGAGGAACCACAAGTTCAGACATTTGTGCTCAGCTGATGAACCAATGGGATGAAGCTTCCATCTTTATCTAATTTTTCACTCTAATTTTATTCCTCTAAGTTTGGTTTTTTAAGCTAAAATTATTATTTTTAATCTGCTTTAACTTACCTCTAAAATGGAAATGAACTGAAATGAAATTAACATCCACTCCTTTCTATTGTATATACGCAACTTTCTCTCCTTGGTATCTGTAACCTCCAAGTGCTTGCAGATTATTATCTTGCCCATCCTTCATTATGCTTTAGCCACGTTACATATAATTAAGTATTTTAATGACTCCTCACAAACTAATCTATCTAGACTCATCATATTTTGTTTCATTTATTTGAACTCCTGCCAGCTTGTCAAGGTCTTTTTGGTAATTAGTTGTCCAGTATTTATTTCAAACTTGCAACTTTCCAGAGCAGTATATTAGAGTTTGTATTCCTCCCTTCTAAAATGTAATGCTCTGTTTGGAAAGGCCAAAGGTTCAATAGACATGTGTTCTGGAAATAGATTCTCCTTTGCAATATAAAACAACCTTCCCTACAGCATTGATAATCATTGAGTAGGGAGGTGTCTGAAGGTTATTTATTAATCAATGGATTTCTACAGCACCCCCACCCCACTAATGTTGGGACAAAGCATCTTTTGCAGCCAGAGCAGAAATTCATTAGTCTTTTAACTAACTTGATTTAAAAGGGAAAACAGATAAGTAAATGTGAAGTCCAAGATAAACTGGAAAACATAGCTTCAAACGATTCTTGAATGGAGGGATAACGCCATCCATCCATCTTCTTTATTTATTATTTCTCTGTGTAAAACCACCCTGAGCCATTTTTGGAAGGACTGCATAGAAATAAAATGAATGAATGAATGAATGAATGAATGAATGAATGAATAAATGGTCAGAATTGGATAACAAAAAAGAAAAGAAGTCCTGAGTTCGACGGCCTGAGCTGTATGTTTGGGAACTGAGTGCAGTGGGGGGGGGGGCAGAAATAAGGAGTGGGGGCTGTGGGTTCACACGATCACCACCAAGTCAGTAAGCTGAGAGCCTCTAATTTAAGAGAGCGCCTCCTTTGTCATAAACACTGCCGCCTCTTATGATCTTCTGGAGAGGTCTGGTTACAGTTGCCACTGGCTCTTTTGGTGGTGACCCAGGACTGGGCTTTCTCTGTGGCTGGCCCAGGGCTTTGGAATATGCTCCTTGCTGAACTAAGAGCATCTCGTTCTCTGTTTGTTTTCCGGAAGACCCTCAAGACTCTCCTGTTTTTGCAGACTTTTAATTAAAATTAATTTTAATAATTTTAAAAACTTGTTTTAATAGCTATTTTATTCTTTTGTTTTTATTGTGTCATGTATTTTAATCTGTGACCTTTATATATTTTAAATTTTGTACACTGCCTAGATATGTACATATCAGGTGGTATAAAAATATGGTAAATAAATAAAACAAACAAATAATGCATAGAAACTTGCCACAGTAATCCATGTACTGGTTACCTTCACACTGGACTACTTCCACAGCCCTTCAAGAGGAACATAAAACTATAATGGATATACCAGACTACCAGTGATGCACCTAGGTAATTCAGGAGCCCAGACAGCCCCTGTCACAAGCCCCCTGCCACCGCTGTGAGCCCCCTGCCACCACCGCTGTGAGCCCTCACCCCCACAAGTGTTCTCTCTAATTTTTTACAGGTGAAACTCGGAAAATTAGAATATCGTGCAAAAGTCCATTAATTTCAGTAATGCAAATTAAAAGGTGAAACTGATATATGAGACAGACGCATTACATGCAAAGCGAGATAAGTCAAGCCTTAATTTGTTATAACTGTGATGATCATGGCGTACAGCTCATGAAAACCCCAAATCCACAATCCCAGAAAATTAGAATATTACATGGAACCAAGAAGACAAGGATTGAAGAATAGAACAATATCGGACCTCTGAAAAGTATACAGTGTACTGTGCTTGATTGGCCAGCAAACTCACCTGACCTGACCCCATAGAGAATCTATGGGGCATTGCCAAGAGAAGGATGAGAGACATTAGACCAAACAATGCAGAATTGCTGAAGGCCGCTAATGAAGCATCTTGGTCTTCCATAATAGGGGTGTGCAATTCGGAATTTCGGGTGATTCGGCTCGGACCTGAACCGAATCACCCCTGTTCTGTTTTGTGCCCGAATCTGGGTCACCCGAATCACCCTTGATTCGGTTCGGATTCGGATTTAATCCGAATCCGAATCTGAATCGATTCGGGGGGGTAAAAAGGGGCCCAGGGGCAAAATTTTGGGGTGGGGTAGTAGTGCCCAATGGGTAGAGTCTACCACCCCAATTTCAGGGGGATTGGGCAAAATCCTGATTTTTTGTGAATTTTTAAAATTTTTAGTGACTTTGGGGCAGTTCGGGGGCATAGCATGGGATCTGGGCAAAAGTAGTGGGGTGGGGTGGTAGTGCCTAATGGGTGCAGACTACCACCCCAATTTCAGGGGGATTGGGCAAAGGGCTGATTTTTGGTAAATTTCTGAAAATTTCATGTCTTTGGGGCAGATTGGGGCATATTGGGGCAGAAAGCGGGGGCTGGGGCAGAATAGTGGGGTGGGGTAGTAGTGCCTAATGGGTCGAGGCTACCACCCCAATTTCAGGGGGTTTGGACAAAGGGCTAATTTTTTGAGAATTTTTGAAGTTTTAGTGACTTTGGGGCAGTTTGGGGGCAGAAAGTTGATCTGCCCCAAAATAGTGGGGTGGGGTGGTAGTGCCTAATGGGTGGAGGCTACCACCCCAATTTCAGGGGGATTGGGCAGAGGGCTGATTTTTTGGGAATATTTGAAGTTTGGGTGTCTTTGGGGCAGATTGGGGGCAGAAAGTGGATCTGCCCCAAAGGAGTGGGGTGGGCTGGTAGATAGTGCCTAATGGCTGGAGGCTACCACCCATCCCCAATTTAAGAGTGATTGGGCAGAGGGGTGAATTATGGTGAATTTATTTGTATGAGGTTTGTCTTCATAAGGTGAAGTGTGCTAAATTGATTACTTCCTCATATTATTCATAGTAAAGGAAAGTGTGAAAAAGTGAAAGTGGGGTCATGAGAGTTGTTTAAGTTTTTTCTGAGGTGTGAATTCTCATTCTATCATAGCAAATGAGATTTTTTTCAATTAAACAACTCTCATGACCCCACTTTCACTTTTTCACACTTTCCTTTACTATGAATAATATGAGGAAGTAATCAATTTAGCACACTTCACCTTATGAAGACAAACCTCATACAAATAAATTCACCATAATTCACCCCTCTGCCCAATCACTCTTAAATTGGGGATGGGTGGTAGCCTCCAGCCATTAGGCACTATCTACCAGCCCACCCCACTCCTTTGGGGCAGATCCACTTTCTGCCCCCAATCTGCCCCAAAGACACCCAAACTTCAAATATTCCCAAAAAATCAGCCCTCTGCCCAATCCCCCTGAAATTGGGGTGGTAGCCTCCACCCATTAGGCACTACCACCCCACCTCACTATTCTGCCCCAGCCCCCACTTTCTGCCCCAATATGCCCCAATCTGCCCCAAAGACATGAAATTTTCAGAAATTTACCAAAAATCAGCCCTTTGCCCAATCCCCCTGAAATTGGGGTGGTAGTCTGCACCCATTAGGCACTACCACCCCACCCCACTACTTTTGCCCAGATCCCATGCTATGCCCCCGAACTGCCCCAAAGTCACTAAAACTTTAAAAATTCACCAAAAATCAACCGTGAACCGAATCACCCGAATTTTTCGTGTCCGAAATTCGGGTGATTCGGCTCGTGCCCGAAAAATATTGGGGGACATCGGGGGTGATTCGGTTCGGCCCCGAATCACCTGAAATTGTTCATTTCGGGCACAGATCGTTCTGTGCCCAAAATTTTTTGCACATCCCTATTCCATAATACCTCATCAGTGCCACAGGCTGATAACTTCCATGCCACGCCGCATTGAGGCAGTAATTGCTGCAAAAGGGGCCCAAACCAAGTACTGAATACATATGCATGCTTATACTTTTCAGAGGTCCGATATTGTTCTATTCTTCAATCCTTGTCTTCTTGGTTCCATGTAATATTCTAATTTTCTGGGATTGTGGATTTGGGGTTTTCATGAGCTGTACGCCATGATCATGACAGTTATAACAAATTAAGGCTTGACTTATCTCGCTTTGCATGTAATGCGTCTGTCTCATATATCGGTTTCACCTTTTAATTTGCATTACTGAAATTAATGGACTTTTGCACGATATTCTAATTTTCCGAGTTTCACCTGTACATCTTTGTGCGGAATTTGATTTATTCTGGGCAGCAGTATCAAGGCAGTGTTCGCACACATGCATTCAGGGTGGGGCCTTCCTGATTCAATTTGAGCGGGATCTAAAATTAACTGAGTGGACATGAAAAGATGTGTGAGTGCAAGCACATGCATATGCCTTAGAGGGAACACGTACCCCCACCGGTATTGCCACCCCCGTGAGGCCAAACCTGCAAGTGGGCTTGCAATCAACTATTCCAAATGCGCAGGCATGCTGGAGCATCTTGCAGTTCTCAAGGGCCACTCGGCTGGACAGACAGGCCCAGCAGTGCTCCACCTGCCACAAGCACGGTGGTGGGGGGAGGCCTGCTCAGCTAACTTCCCACCCATCCCCGGCTGTGCACATGACTGCTAAAATTATGGAAAAGATCGGCGGTTTGGCGGAGAGCAGCAGTGGCAGAAGACTTCTGGAGAGGCCCCCACAAAAGCAGATTTTTTTTTAAGTGAAGGGGGGCCTCATGGTGGGGGGGGCCTCATGGCAAGAGTGGTCCAGGTTCAAAAATTACCTAGGTGTGCCACTGCAACTATGCATGTCTCCCGTATTACCATCTAGCCCTCCTTCTTGGAATTGGTCAGATACTAAAGAGGTACATGGCTTTATTATTATCCTTTAGGGGGGGGGCATAACCAGGTTTTTGAAGAAAATGCATAAGAATATTCCTAATGAACATTTTCCTAACTATCTCATCAAAGGAAAGGGCAAGGGAAAGAAGGCAGCATTACTTGAAGAGGTATAGAATTATGAGAATTCAGTGGATAAAAGTTTTTTCTGTTTTCTACCCCGTAAGGATAACAATCAAGATGCCCTTACGAGTATTTCATGAATAGGCAAGGCAGAGGCTGGCTGACCCATTACTTAAGCAGAAGTGCTTGGTGGAGAACAGGCGAGGAGGCTGTTGTAAATGATTTTCACATAGTGTTTTGTAACATGTAGTTAATCCCTAAAAGGGGAGCAAACTGAAGAGAGCTCTAGAGTACCTTCTGCTTTTGGAGGAGGAGCACAATCTCCCTTGCTTGGCTTTGATGCTGCTGCACCCAGGAAATTAGAAGTGTTGCACCAAGGAAACTGGAGTGAGGAGAGGGAAGGAAGGGCCACCCAACTGTTGGAGGTAGGACCCTGGCAGCATCAGCTCTCAGCTGCAATGTCTCATAGTGACCACTGGGGTCATGGATAAAAGTGCTGGACTCCTCCCTTCTTTGTTCTACCTGCATTAGTCTCTATTTTTGTCTCTCCAGAGATGGCTGTTTGTTTTAGTTTCTCTCTTCAGCCATGAGCTACCACTGAAATAAGCTGCAAGCTCTTCCACATTTGTTTGTAACCTTTTCTTTAAACAAATCCTTGTACTTCTTCATTACTAAAGAACTGTCTCAAGACCACTTGCTTTGCTGTTTTCTCACCAAACTGGTTTTGCTTTGCTATTTGGGGACTGACCTGACATTCTTCCCCTACACCAGTTTCCTGGGTGCAGCCATTCAAGAGCCCAGGAAGTGCAGCTAGGAAAAATCTCCACTCATCATCTCTTGGATCAGAAGTTGTTTGCAGCTGAAGCTTTGGACAGCGGTTAGCTTCGGATAGTTTTGCCTTATTTTAATGTATTTTGGAGGGCTCTCATTTAGGATCAGAAGTGCAGAACCCTGCTCCCTTTATGACCTGAATACAACTCCAAAGCTTCATATAGCCCTAGTGTACATACCCTAACTAAAATGTATATGGTGAACTTTGCCACAGTAGGACATGATCAAGCATTTCACAGGCTGATTCTGTTCATGATAAATAAGAGGACTATATTCTCTCAAGAATGGTAAGCATGGGAAACGTCTGAGAAAATTTGATTTCACTGAATATGATCTTGTATGGGGAAAGTGCCTATGTGAACTATTGACATGAATATTCCAAGTAAATATTTTAATCCACTAAAGATAGCTTCTGATGTTACAGAAAATCAAGGAGAATACACCAGTGCCTCCCACTTCTGGCTCCATGTGCTGACATTTGATTACTGTGAAAACTGTGAAACTTCTGTTAAAGGCAGTATGGGGAGGTGCAGTGAACAGGAAGTAGGAGGCACTTGCACTTTTTGTTTCTTCTTCCTTCTATAATATTCAAAGCCACTCAGAAAGTCAAACTAAATGAAAAGTTCTCAAATCTCATTTGACAGAAGTTTAGGCTTTAGGAAATCTACAGGGGAGACTCCAGACCCCATTAACATGTTAGTACAGTAATCAGTGTTTTCTGTCCTACAGAAAATTGGAACAGAATATATGAACAGAATAATAATATGCAACCTATACAAAACTAAGAAGCTATAATTAGAGTAAATGATATTGAATGAATAGCTAAATTAGTAAAGGGGTCCATCAAGGATTTCATTGTCCTCTGTACTTGTTTAACATATTTATTGGGATTGTAATTCACTGAATGAAAGATGAAATACATTTGGGTTTTAAAATAAACTGGCTAAGCATATTAATTACAATTGCCGATATGATGCACAGTGTTATGGCTCCATAACTCTGCACTCCAGGACTGTTGTGGACTCGGAATGGAGTCCTGACTCGTAAAAATGAGTAGTTGGGCTTGTAGTGCTTCTGCAGTTTTCCCCATTTGTGAAAATGGGAGATGTGGAAGCCCTGCTAGTGCAACAACCGATTCTTACCAGTGTCTGGGTTCATTCTAGAAGCCTAGCAGAGGGGAAGAAGAGTCCATCTGCTTCCCATCCAGTTCTGCCCGGTGTGAGAGACCGAGTGGGTGCTGGTGGCTCCTGCTGCTGTGGCTCCCTGCCTGCTTCTGTGTCCCCTGTGAGACTGCTGCCTGCTCCCTCTGGGTAACATCTGTGGGGAGAGTGTGTGCAGGACTGGGGCCAGGGGTGAGTGATTCGGCAGTCACCTGCCCAGTTCTGGGTCTTTATAGGAATGCTGCCTGTCTCTCAGTCTCCTAGAAGCCTAGCACGGTCAGGGTCACCCCTTTCAGGGAGCCACTTCGGGGGACAACGAGGCCAAGGGTCAGGTGTTTGGCTCAGGATCCCCTGTGGTGTGTAAAGGATCCCTCATGGTATATATACTGCCTTTCTGGAAGGGCAGTATAGAAATTGAATAAATAAATAAATAAATAAATAAATAAATAAATAAATAAATAAGGTGGGTAGGTATTTTAATTCGCTTTCTGTTTTAAAATCCTGGGTGAGTTGAGTTTTAATATGTCTGGGTTTGTCTGGAGATGGGAAAACAGGGGATGTATCCACTGATTATGGGGCATCTATTCCAGTGGTGGTGGGGGACAGAAGAAGTAATGTTGACAGGTCAGCAGGTGGTTGCATGGGAAGGGAGATCAGAATCTTAATTGCTGTTCCCCCTTCTGGCTGTCCTGCCAACTCCTTGACCTTGGAAAGCAATGCCAACCACCCACAGAGCCTCATCTTGCTCCTTTGTAATGCCATGTCAGTCTAGAATAGATCTGAAATCATCTGTGATCTGATTCTGGATGAAGGGGCCGATCTGATACGTATTACGGAGACTTGGTTGGGGGAGGCTGGTGGTCCGGTCTGGTCCCAGCTTCTGTCTCCAGGGTACTCGGTTGAGGACCAGAGGAGGGGACATGAGCAGGGAGGTGGAGTGGCCGTGGTCTATAAGAACAATATCTCCCTTGCCAGAATCCCTGTCAAAGTGTCTGACCATATTGAATATGCGTACTTAGGTTTGGGGACCAGGGATAGACTGGGACTTCTGTTGATGTACCAATTACCTCACTGCCCAACAGATTCCCTAACTGAGCTGACGGACTTGGTCTCGGGTTTGGCGTTGGAGTCTCCCAGGCTTGTGGTGCTGAGTGACTTCAATGTTCACTTTGGTACCAATTTGTCTGGGGTGGCACAGACGTGCTGGATCAGGCGCAAGGCCCATCTAGTCCAGCATCCTGTTTCACACAGTAGCCCAACAGATGCTACTGTAAGCCTACAGGCCGGAGTTGAGGGCATGCCTATGGGTGTATCCCAACTGGTCTTGGGACAACACATATTGCTGGTCACAAGCTTGATCCTGTCTTTCACTCTGAACAGGGTGGTTTTGTGTGGGTGGGAAATCTGGTGATTTCCCCATTATCATGGTTGGACCACCATCTGGTTAAGGTTGGACTCACAACCACGTCTGACCTCCACAGGGGCAGGGGGCCCATTAGGATGGTGTACCCGAGAAAGATATTGGATCCAATAGGATTCCAAGAAGCCTTGGAGGGATTTAGTGTTGGCTCTGCTGGTGATCCTGTCAACACTCTGGTGGAGAATGGGAATAATCAACTCACCAGGGCAGTGGATACGATCATTAATAAGCATCCTCTCCAACCCACTTTGAAACTGGCCCCTTGGTATTTGGAAGAACTAAGGGCCTGACGTGGCGAGGTAGATGACTAGAGCACAAGTGGAGAAAGACTTGACTTGAATCCGACAGATTACTACATAGACTGCATTTGAATATCTATGCTCAGGTGATACATGCAGCAAAGAAGTGATTATTTCCCCCCCATATCGTGTCCACAAGTTCACATCCAGCGGAGTTGTTCAGGGTTGTGAAGGGGCTAATGTGCGACCCTTCTCCCTTGAATCGATACTTGGAACAAACAATTACTCGCTTTGATGTTTTTAATGAGTTTTTTGTGGACAAAATTTCTTGTATTCAGGCCGACTTAGATTCAAACTCCAAAATTGTTACAGAGCCTGATGCTGAGGTGTCCAGCTTCTCCTCTTATGTGATGACCCTGGGTCAATTTAAATTTGTGACTCCCAAGGATGTGGGCTCAGAATGGTGCAGTCTACCACCTGTCCTCTTGATCCTTGCCTGACATGGCTCATACTATCTGGCAGGGAGGCTGTTGTAGACGGCCTGGTAGAGATTATAAATGCTTCTCTGAGGGAGGGCAGGATGCCTCCTTATCTGAAGGAGTCAATTGTTAGACCACTTCTGAAGAAACCTGCCTTGGATCCCTCAGAGTTAAGCAACTACAGGCCTGTTTCCAACCTTCCATGGCTGGGCAAGGTGACTGAGAAGGTGGTGTCTTCACAGCTCCAGGTGGTCTTGGAGGAAACTGATTATCTAGACCCTTTTCAAATTAGCTTTTGGGTGGGCTATGGTGTAGAGACTGCATTTGTTGGCCTGATGGATGATCTGCAATTTGGAATTGACAGATGGAGTGTGACGCTGTTGGTCCTTTTTGATCTCTCGCCAGCTTATGACACTATTGACCATAGTAACCTTCTGGAACATCTGAGGGGTTGGGGGGTGGAAGGCACTGCTTTGCAGTGGTTATTATTCCAGATGGTGTCCCTTGGACACTGTTGTTCCTCTAAATCTGAACTTTCTTATGGTGTCCCTCAGGGCTCCATATTGTTTATGATGTTTAACATCTACATGAAACCACTGGGAGAGATCATCAGGCGATTTGGTGCAGGGTGTTGTCAGTATGCTGATGACACCCAAATCTACTTCTCCATGCTAACCTCATCGTAAGAAGGCATAACCACCCTAAATGCCTGCCTGGAGGCAGTAATGGGCTGGATGAGGGATAACAAACTGGGGAAGAATCCAGATTAGATGGAGGTACTTATTGTGTGGGGTTGGAACTCAGGGGACAATATTGATCTGCCGGTTCTAGATAGGGTCACGCTCCACCAGAAGGAACAGGTACACAGTCTGGGGGTGCTTCTGGATCCGAACCTCTCCCTGGTGTCCCAGTTTGAGGTTATGACCAGAGGTGCTTTTTATCAGCTTCAGCTGATATGCCAGCTGTGTCCATTTCTTGAGATGAACGACCTCAAAATGGTGGTACATATGCTGATAACCTCTAGGCGGGATTACTGCAATGCACTCTATGTGGGGCTGCCTTTGTAAATAGTCTGGAAACTGCAGGTGGTCCAGAATCCAGCTGCCAGGTTAGTCTCTGGATTGTGGAGGAGAGACCATATCACTCCTGTACTGAAAGAATTGCACTGGCTGCTGATATATTACTGGGCAAAATACAAGGTGCTGGTTATTACCTATAAAGCCCTAAACAGCTAAGGCCCTGGGTATGTATGTATGTATGTATGTATGTATTTAATTTGCAAACTTGCATCTCTGGGCAGCTAACAACAATTAAAACACATATAAAAGTTAAAACTGTTCAACATATTTAAGATTTAAGATAATGTCTTCTTCACTATGAGCCCCACTGCCTGTTGAGATCATCTGGAGAGGTTCGCCTGCAGTTGCTGCCAACTTGCTTGGCGGCTGCTTGGGAACAGGCCTTCTCCGCAGAGGCGTATCTAGGGAAAATAGCGTCTAGGGCAAACACTGAAATTGCGCCCCCTGTCCAAGCATCTGACAACCATCTTTCAGATAACTTTACCATAATATCAGCTCAAAAATACAAGTCAAGCTCGTTAATCTTTTAATATTTCAAAAACTATTTAGCAGTGGACTTAGCCAGACCAAAAAATGCTGGAAAACTACAAATTTCGGTATGTGGGGGCTCATGAAATACCCAAATACTATGTGGAGATGTACTTGGAAAACTAAACAGAAGTGTCTGTCTAATTCTCTACTATGCATTGTAGCATCACCATTACATAAGTTTTAAAAATCAATGGAGAATTTGACTTTTCCCAGATACTCTGTAAATAATTAAAGGATATGCAGAGTAAACGGTGTCACTGCTTGGAATATATTCTAGTCTTTCAGAAAGACAGTTAAAATGAGAGAAAGAGAGCAAGAAACTCCCAGTGGGCCTTAATATTAAGGGTTTCACACTGATTCAAAGACAAACTCACCATTAATAGCCATATTAGCAAGATATCACATTTAACTCACTTATCACAAGAAGCAAAGTAAGAGCAAATGAATACAATCCTAGCTCTTAAGCGTCAGCTCAGTATTCACAAGCCCTGATTCTCTGTACATAGTGCCAATCTGAATATGTGTACAGTGTCATATTATATTTTTATTATTATTATTTTTACCCGTAGCCCCTTTGAGGGGCTTCCTAAAGGCTGGGGTTTTTTTTTTTGCAAAGATTCCCCCTCACCCCACTGGCCTCTAGGGCCTTGCAGGGACCATTTGAGCATGTGCAGTGGCTGTTTTTAAAAATTATATATATATATTAAAGGCCACTGAAAACAAAATGGCCACCGCGCATGCTCAAATGGCCTCTGCAAAGCCTGGCATGACCTAGAGCCTCACAGAGGCCATTTGAGCATGCACGGTGGCCATTTTGTTTTGGGCAGCCATTTTTAAAAAAAAATAATTTTACAAAATGGGCCCCCCCCTTCAAGTGGCGCCCGGGGCACGTGCACTGCCTGCCCTACCCCTAGATACGCCCATGCTTCTCCGTTGCTGCTCCTGGACTTTAGAGTGCACTCCCTGTTGAAATAAGAAACTCCCCATCACTGGCAACTTTTTAAAAGGTGCTGAGGACACATTTACTCATCCAGGCTTTTAATTAGATTCATGGTTTAAATTTTTAATGCTGGTTTTAAATGATTTTAATGTTAATGTTTGTAATGTTTAAATGATTTTGTTTGATTGATTTAGTTTTGATTTTAACTGTTAATTGATTTTAATTTTTTTTTTAATTTGTTGTAAACTGCCCTGAGCCATTTTTGGAGGGGTGGTATATAAATCAAATAAATAACTAAAATAATAATAATAATAATAATAATAATAATAATAATAATAATAATAATAATAATAATTCCAAGTCCTGAGATGTAGCGTTATGGAGCCATAATGCTGCACAACATATTATTGATTGTATATAATATGCCAGTGAATTATTGTCAGAACTGTGGCCTAGAAGTATGTGACAATTTTAAGGAGGAGGGGGGAAACTATCCTGAAAATGGTTGCTAGTATTTTCTCAGGTCTTTTGGTTTTCCATGAAAATCTATGCATCCTTTGCCTTAAAAATGCTCTGAATTGCATTTTAGATGGATGTATGGGACCTCTCTGAGAGATGCCCCTAGTCCTATATAAACATTCAGCTTTCTTTAACAGTTCTCAGGTATATTGCTTGAGGACCACCCTCTCCTCCATCATACAGACATATACCAACATCTTTACCATCACCACCACCACCACCACCACCAGATTAAGTCTGAGTTTCGCCTTTGGTGAAATTTCAGTGATGACTCTAATCAGAATTGAACAAAACAGTTAAACAAGAACAATGATTTAAATATTTAGGAAGCAAGATAACAGAAGTCGAAACATTTAGTGTAAATATTGACAGCGATATACAATTCGTAAAACAGACTTCATATAAAAAACACCTACAGAAAAGAAGGAATACATTTAGGAATTAGGAAAAAAAATAATCATATGGAGTATAACTTTACAGTACAGTACAGTACAGGTGACAAATGAAATGGAAGAAAGGAAACATGAAGCTGTTGTCATGTAGTGCTGGAGAAGAATGTGTTAAGTGACTTGAACAGAAACTAAAACTAATAATAAAACACAGAACATATTGGGAAGGGATGAAGACGTGTACAATGCAAAAAGGCAATAGCTTATGATAGAGAATAATCTAAGAAACTGCAGCCTATTTCAGTATATGATTGAGGAAAAACTAGAAGGAATAGGAGGCAAGAGGAAGGCAGTTAGAACTAAATAAGAGCAAAGAAACAAGAGAATAGTGTGGAGACATAGGAAGCTGCCATATACTGAGTCAGACCATTGATCTATCTAGCTCAGTATTGTCTTCACAGACTGGCAGCGGCTTCTCCAAGGTTACAGTGCTCACAGTTCTAGTCTCTCATTCATATGCAACCTGAGGGGACCTTGCTTAGCTAAGGGGACAAGTCATGCTTGCTACCACAAGACCAGTTCTCCATATGCCATGTTAAAAAGGCTAGCACAAGATTTAAAAATTGCCAGAGATGAAATCACAAATTGAATGCTAGACTGAGATACAGCGACAAAGAGATATATTATAATATCTCAAAAATGCATTGTAGTATTTATATATCTATATCTATATCTGTATAATATTTATATAATGCCTGATATGTATATCTCCAGGCAGTGTACACAATTTAAAAACAACAAATATAAAAAACAGTAAAAACCATTAAAACGATTTTACAGAATAAAAATTAAAACAATTTCATCGGTTAAAAACAAATAGTTTAAAATTAATTTCACTTAAAAGCCTGAGCAAACAGGTGTGTCTTGTGGGTCTTTTAAAAAGCTGTCAGAGATGGAGATGCTCTTTATTTTGCCAGGAAGTCTATTCCAAAGCCCTGGGGCAGCCACAGAGCAGGCCTGGTCCCAAGTGGCCACCAAACGAGCTGGCGGCAACTGTAACCAGATCTCCTGAGATGATCTTAAAAGGTGGTTGGGTTCATAACAAAGAGGGCGCTCTCTTAAGTACTCAAAGTTGTTAAAGGATTTATAGGTAATAACCAGCACTTTGTATTTTGCTTGGAAACATATCAGTAGCCAGTCCAGTTCTTCAGAATCAGTCCTATATGGTTCCTTTGAGTTGTCCCAGTCTGGCTGCCACATTCTGTATCAATTGGAGTTTCCAGACTACATATAAAGGCAACCCCATGTAGAGTGCATTACAGTAGTTGAGCATGGAGGTTACCAGCATGTGCACAACTGGTTACCAGCATATGCACAACTGCTTTAAGGTCATTTACCGTCAGAAATGGGCGTAGCTAGTGGATCAGCCGAAGCTGATAAACAGCACAACTGGCCACTGGCTCAACCTGAGAAACCAGAGAGAGTTTGGGATCCAGAAGCACTAGATACCTGATCTTTCAGGGGGAGTGTAACCCCATCAGGACCAGGCAGATCTAAACCATCTCTCAGGTCCCGACCAATCACAGTCAGAACCTACATCTTATTTGGATTCAACTTTAGTTTGTTATCTCTCAGCCAGCCCATTACCTACTCCAGGCAGGCATTTAGGGAAGCTATGCCATTTCCTGATGTGGTCAATATGGAGAAAAAGATTTGGGTGTCATCGGCATATTGATAACACCCTGCATCAACTCTCCTGATGATCTCACCCAGTGGTTTTATGTACTGTAGACGTTAGGGCATTGGAGACAGTATAGAACCTTGTGCCATACTTGGTACTCCATACTCTAGTTCTTGCTTGCAGAGCAGCAGTCTCCAAGCAACACCATCTGGAATATGCCGTAGAGATAGGAACAGATTCACCATAAAACAGTGCCACCCAATCCTGCCTCCCTCAGGCGACCCAGAAGGATACCATGGTTAATGTTATCAAAAGCTGTTGAGAGATCCAAAAGGATCAGCAAAGTCACATTCCCTCTGTCAGTAGACAATTGGAGACCATCCATCAGGCCAACCAAGGCAGTTGGCATTTGCTGACAAATGACCTGGATGAAAAAGAAAATATAATAGAAGATTTGAATATTATTATTATTATTATTATATGTGGATCAAAATCACACCTGATTGTTGAGCAAGATGTAGGGGTATCCAAAGAGCTGCTTGTCCAGATAATACAGCATCATGTATCTTGGTTACAAAGTGATTGCATAATTGCAATCACAATTATAAAATGATTGCATAATCATTTCAAGATATTCACCATTATCTATATTAACCTTCATGTATCTAATCTAGTACTAACTAATATTAATAGTACAGCATTCATTAAGAACAAAGAAGCCTTTTCTCGTCTAAATAATTAAGGTAGTAATGCCTTTAATATTGTTTGGAGAACATTTAAGGAAGGAGATTTTAAGATGTTGATAAACTGCAGTGGATTCAGAGGACGGCAACCAAGATGGTATGGGGTTTGGAAACCAAGTCCGATGAAGAATGGTTGAAGAAGCTGAATATGTTTAGCCTGGAGATAGGGGCGCAAGGAGACTGCTGGCAGCCCCTCCCCACACTGCTGCCTGTGTGTGCACCAGCCATCCCCCCTGCATTGCTGCAGGGGGCATGGCTAGTACCCAGAAGGTGCCACATGGCTCTTCTCGCACTCCTTCCCAATCAGCACTTTGTTTGCTAGCTGGGTGCATTGTTTCTTTCTCTCTTTTGCTCTGAGCAAGGGAGAGAAAGAAAGCACTCAGCCAGAGCTTTGCTCATCAGCTTGGTGTGGGACGAAAACAAGGTGCTGACCTGGGGAAGGGGCAAGGGTGTGCCATGGCAGCCCAGGGACATTTGTTCCCCTTGGTCTGTGGTGACTATGCAAATGCCTGGAGAGAGAAGACTAAAGAAGTTTCTTCAATATCTGGAGGGTGGTCACAAGAAGAAGGGGACTTTTTTCCTGTTGTTCCGGAGGACAGGACTAGAACCAATGGGTTGAAATTACAACACAGCGGATTTAGGCTAGTCATGCCCTCATTATAAGAGCTGTTCAACAGTGAAACAGTCTGCCTTCAAACAGAGGGTGGACAGTCATCTGTCAGGGGATGCTATAGCAGTTTCCTGCACTGAATAAGGGATTGGACTAGAACCCCTCCAAGGTGCCTTCCAATTGTAATATTCTATGACTCTATGAAAGGAGAAACTGAGAAACTGGTCTGAAGTTTTTTCTGTGTTGGAGATCACTTATGGTGATAATCAGAGGTCAACATCAGGTTGGATTCTTGGCAAAGAACTGCAGAGATATAATGCAATTTCAGAGGATAATTTTCCTTCATTTCGGTCAAGTAGTTAAGGAACAAAACAGCACAGAGCAAATGTAAAAATAATTTTAACTAAGTTTCATGAAATATGCATAAGCTCTGTTCAGTTTGTGTAGTCATTAATTTTTATGTTGATCTGTTTTTCCATGTAGCAGATGCACCAGAATCCTTTAAAGTATAATAGTTTTTAAAAAGTCCATTAAACATATCCATTACCCACAATTATATTGATCTATAAGTGTAGAGATAGAGTTGTTGGTGTGAGGAGGGATAGTTGTTTCTTGTCTAAAGAACTGGCCAGCACAACTAATGACTAACATGCCAAATGTTGCCCATCATCCATAATTATATCGTAACTAGGGATGTGTGAACAGACTCAATTCTGAACCTGTTTGAAGTTGAACTGATTCAGTTTGATGGCTTGATGTCGAGCTGAGCCCTCTCCTGACCGGTTTGGGGGATTCGTGGTTTTTTTTAAAAACCCAATTTATTTTACTTTAATGTTTGTACGTAGTCCCTGTGATGTATGTTTTACTTTAAATGGAATGGTTCGGAGGTGTGCTCTTCTAGCACACCTGTGGATCATGAAAGATACTTAAGGAGCGTGCCTTTTGGGAAAGGCAGGCTTTTGCATCTTGGGAGGCCTTACATGGTGGCCTGCGTTGTCTTCATCTCCTCTCCTCCTTAGCAATAAAACTGTCCTCCATAAATACGGATTCTTGTGTGTTGGACTCTCTGCTACAACTTTGGGGCACAGCCCGACATTACAGTCCCTCTGGCTTGGGGGGGGGGGTTCCATGCATATTTTTAAAATATATATATTTTGTTTTATTTTTTGTACTTAGCACTTCCATGGGACTTTTCCAAGGCCACGGAGTGGGGTGGGAGTCCGCTAATGTTCCCCCTCCCCATTCCAGCCTTCCTTATGTATAAAAATGCCCAGTTCGGATAATCTTTGGCCCTTTCCGGGCCTTGCCCCACCCCATGGTGGCCATTTGGGAGGATGCTGTGCATGTGCCATGGGCCCTGTGTGGCCAGATCATGATCCAGGCCATACAGAGGCACATTGCACATGTGTGGCAGCCTCCCAAATGGCTGCCATGATGGGGGCGGCCTGGAAAGGGCCGAAGATTTCCTGAACCAGGTACTTTTATATATAAGGAAGGCTGGCGGGGGGAGGGCAAAAATCTGCAGACACCCCTGTGTCTTCAGAGAAGCCCCCTGGAGGGGGTAAGTACAGAAAATAAAATAAACCCAAGCCTAACTGAACCAGGGGGGTTTCGGGGGGGGGGGCAAAACTGAACCGGGCCAGCTGGTTTTGTGCAAACTCCTAATTGTAACCTGTTCATGTAATCCCAGGCATTCCATAAAAGATGGAGGCTTATTATGTTTCTGGTAAGGCCAACTTTAGCACCCAAGCAGACCAGGACCCCGAAGAGGCCTCCACTAATAGAGAGCCGATGTTGATCCCTGCAGGAGCCTCTGGCACTGGCCATGATCCTACAGTGATCTCAGCCCTTAAGGAAGAGTCAGAGCCAGTCCCAAAAAATGTCTCAAGTTTTAAAAGATGTGACAATTCCAGGGCAGGTCCTCCCCAATCACCTCCATTATCCCAAGAACAACAGCACTGTGGTGTTGTTAATCCATTCCTTGATCCAGGCCAGCTTTTGAATGGGGCTTCATTTACTTGTATTCCAGACCTGAAGTAGAGGCAGGGCTAACAAACTACCAGCAGCAAGAGCACTGAAAAGCAGTCTGCACTTGCCTCTCTGTACATAATATCGATTTCATTAAACTATTAATATTCCTGATTCCACTTCACTGCCTTGTCCTTGCATACCACAACTGTTTCCCTTGGATTCTACAAACAGCATAAAATCGAGCTTGGATCCACACTCAGCAAAGGAGAGTCCACCTGGCTGCCTGAGGCTTCCCTTCTGATGAGCCTATTCAGGAAGAGATTAGAAAACAAGTGTTGGTGCAAATGTCAAATTTGCAAGGCCCAAGCTAAATCCAGGAGCTGGGGCAGGGGAGGGAGTTGTAGATCAGCCCTTCACTTGCAGCCAGATCCTTACTGGTACAACAGCTCAACCTAGAAAGCTCCCTGGAAAGTTTATTCCTTGTCTCTGCTGTTCTCGCTTGCCTCCAGAAGCTGACCCAAAACTCAAACCACTTCCCTGCTCCAGACTCTGGTTCCTGATTCCAGCCTTGCTCTAGTTCTTTGCTACGGCCTTACACTGCAGTAACCCTATGTGCTGACTTGCTCTGTCTCCCTCTTCCTGCCCTAGCTTCAGCTATTTCTTTACCTTCTGCCCCATAGGGCCTTACCTTACTTGCCTGAGCCGTGGGCACTGACAAGCTGTGTTCATAGTAAGTCACAAGGTCTGAAGGCTGCCACTGAAGGAGATGGTTCATGTTGGGACTGCCTCTGTAGTTTAACATGTGTTAGAATGTGGTAAGGCCTCATTACCAATGTATCTTTTTAGTGCCATTATTTAAAGACAAGTGTGCTACTTGCAAATCATTTAGCTGGCAGATCTCCTATAATGTTTTTCCAGACTTGGCCTCTGGGGTCTGTGATGCCCACAGTCATCCCTCCTCCGTGTATCTCATGTTCAGATACATCAGTCATTTGAGTCCCGAGGCTACTTATGTTCCATACAAACTTACTGCCTTCTTTAGTTTGTTTCTGAAAATTATTCACATATGAAATAATCATTGCCCTGAGGTTACCAGGAATTATTTTCAATAGAAGAATGAATACCACAGCATGTTAAGTTCCAAACATGAAAAATGATTTTGTCTCCCATTTTAGACCTTTGTCCTTCATTGTGTTCAGCTACAGAGGCTGTAAGCGCAGGCTGAGCGATATGCCCATATATATTTATTTTTCTGCCTTTCTTTAATCAGACTCAAGGCTACATATGTATAGTTCCCAGAAGGAGTGCAGATCCCTCCCTAAGGATTTGAGGAGTTCCCCCTCATTTTACTAAACTCTCTCTCTACCAAACCCAAGAACTCATATCTCTCCTTTTAAAAAGTGTTCTTCCTCTCCCCTTCCCCACAAAAATTATGTGAGGAGTTGCTCCACTCCTGCTTCCCAAATGATCTCGCACAGAGGCACTAAGAGGCACTACTCAACTTCAGTAATGTTTGTAGCATCATGGACCTTCAGACCAAGGCCCTAACCCAAGCTTCCCCCCCCCTTCCACTTACACATGTTTGTCTCCTATGATTTTTGTAATGAAATGCAAGAAATTCCAGCCTGTGGTTACAATTATGATACCGGATAGTCCTTGGAATTTCCACCAATTCTCATTAAAAGAATTACTATGAAGGAAAGAACAAATAAAGGCTGTTCTCACGAGTTGGGTTAGGCTGCTGGTGTAGAGTACTGGGATCACTCCTGATCCAGCTACTCCAGCCCAGCCAAACTCCATTTTGTAGCCCGGTCTTTAACCAAGGTTAAGGGCACGAATATGCTCTTAACCCAACTGCCTGGATAGTGTGTGTGCTCGGGCTGCTTGCAGGAGCATCCATCTCCTGGGGGGGTGCGCCAAATGCACTATGCTTATTGTGTGGTGCATTATGGGGTATCCAGAGGCTGGGACGTATCGTCCCGGTATCCAGAGATCCACACTGCTTGGTGCAGTGCGAATCATCTGGGAACACAGTGCGTGCTCCAGGCAACATTTGTTTTAGCATCTATGGGGAAGGTAGGTTAAACCCTGCTCCCCCCGCCCCCACCACACCTGCCTGGTAGGTCAATAAAAAATAATAAAAATAAATGTGCCTGCCTTGATTTGCATGGCCAATTTGCATGGAGATTATGGAAACTGTTTTCTTAGCTATCAGATCAGCACAAATAACAATGACCAATGAACAGCCTCTATATGGAGGCACTAGTTCTCACCAGTGGGACCACTGCATGAATTTGGCCGTGAGCCCAGTGCTCCTCAAAGTGCTGCTGAAGTGTTCACATTGTGGACACTATTAGTCTGAACCAGGCCTAGAATTCCTTACAACACAGCAACTAATCCACCCAGCTGTTTACACTGCATCTCTACTGAACAAATACCTCAGGTAAGATAATTTACCTTCTGAGCTATCACACTTTCATTAAGCTGATGGCTAAAATATACACACAGATACACACACTTGCCCAGATTTTTCAGCCTGTGTTTGTTAGAAGGCGATTTTAACAAACTGCTAGTAGATGGTGATGCTGAGCATACATCACTAGATGCTTATAGTCATTCTCCTGCTAAACGAGACTGATGCATTGCACATTTTAATTTGAAAGCAAAATAAATGGCCTGCCTGAATTCTTTTCCTCCTTCATGTCAGCCTCATCTGTTTCTTGATTCTATCTACTCATTGAGAAAATGGTATATCAGTCCAAATTGAGTCCCAGCATCATTCCATTATTGACAATGAAGTTAAGCAAGCAATCATTTTAGGCCGTCTCAAATGTGGCTTTCTTTTCCATGTGCCATGCTTAGCACTTGTAATGAAGAGAGATGAGCTTGTTGTGCTGAGTTAGACTGATTGCTGCGATCACTGGATGATGTGCATATATATTCTGGAAATATTTGTCTTCCCTTACCACTTCCTGCTGTTAGGAGCCTAAATCAAATTAACATATGATAGCAGTGCATGCTCCTTTGCCTTCACATTAATTAAATAGTGAGAGTATCACAACTGTATCCTTTCAGAAGCAAGAAATGGTAGTGTCAAAGCATGAGGGACTGGGAGTCAAGCTTCAGTCTCCTGTTCTGTCCCCCCTTGTGGCAAAGCACTCCCTCGCAACACATCCCAGATTCCAGCATACATCCAACCACTCAAGAAGCTCATTGGGCCTGGGTCTGGCCTCACTATAAATAATCACAGTACCTTTTCAACGGGGAGGGGGGCAAAGGCTATACCCATGAACGTGGGAGTAAGCCCTATTGAATTCATTGGGACCAGCTGTTGGAGATACAGCTCCAGGAGCACTGACTACTAACACCTTCTATCCTATTAACCACTAGGGGCATTGGGAATAGAGATAGTAAGCAAGGGTCCTCCTCTTGGTTTCCCCACTCTTGTTTCCAGTAGCGGCCAGTGCAGGTGCCACCGGACAGCCGTGAGAGGCCCTTGAAGTGTCAATTAGTAGGTGCTGGCCTCCACTCTGGCTGCACCTGCAAGATGCTCCGAGGATCAGGGTGCAGCCCAGGACTTCCCCAGTGGCTCCCCCACTCACTTGGCTGCCATCAGGAGATCAGCTCTGTGGAAGCCAGGTGAGTGGCGGAGCTGATCCCCTGTCACAGGGAGTCCTGTGGCGGGGGAGCACTGCTGCTCGGAGCAGCTTGCATGTGCAGCCGGAGAATTTATGCTTTGAAATGCCTCTTGCTGCACCCCCAGTGATACCTACACTATTGCTTGTTTCTCTCTCTGCCCTGGCTTCTGATTAGTAGACTGATACTCTCAGGTGTGTCCCCCCCTACTTTTCATACCTGCTTGTTGCATGTGACTCTTCCTTGTTCTGCACTCACACTATGAAGACATACAGCCAGAGGCACTCTTACCCCCAGACCTTGGGGACCTGGCCCATGGCCTCCAAGATGTAGGGGTGCTTCATGCTGCGCCCCCCCCCCCCACTGCTGCCCTGCGGCGCCAAACCACAGTGCTGAAAACTTCAAGAATTCTCGCTGCCATGAGTGTGCCTGGTGGTGGGGGTGTGTGAGCCAAGCTGGCAGCCCTTGAGAACTGTGAGGTGCTCCAATGCACCTGCACAATTAGAACAGGAACATAGGAACATAGGAAGCTGCCATGTACTGAGTCAGAACATAGGTCCATCTTGCTCGGTATTGTCTACATGCTCAGTATTGTCTACACAGACTGGCAGCGGCTTCTCCAAGGTTGCAGGCAGGAATCTCTCTCAGCCCTATCTTGGAAATGCCAGGGAAGGAACTTGGAGCCTAGATGCTCTTCCCAGAGCAGCTCCATCCCCTAAGGGGAATATCTTACAGCGCTCACACTTCTAGTCTCCCTTTCGTATGCAACCAGGGCAGATCCTGCTTAGCTTAAGGGGACAAGTCATGCTTGCTACCACAAAACCAGTGCAGGCATGCTGGAGCACCTTGCAGTTCTCAGGGCTGCTAGGCTGAATGGTCAGGCCCAGGGGCCGCTCCTGCTCTACCCACTGCTGTCACCACCACCATGAGGTGGGGGTTGCCTGCTCAGCTCACACTCTACACACACTGGCTGCGCACATGGTGGCTAGAATTCTCAAAGTTTCCAGCACTGCAGTTCAGCACCATGGGGCAGCAGCGGGGTAGGGTGGTGGCAGAAGGCCCCCCTGGACCTTTCGGCACCATGGTTCAACATGGCGGGGCAGTGGAGGCATTCTTCTTTGGAGGCCCTCCATGGGAAAAATTCAGGTTTAACTTAAAAAAAACTTTTAACTTTTTAATTTTAACTCATGGTGGGGGAGAGGGGTGCTCTGAAGCCCTTCAGGTCTGGCACCAAAATTACCTAGATATATCCCTGCATACAACTCAGGGACACAGGCTTTCCATCCAAGTATGGAACTTCCTTAATAAACTTTTAAAAGTATTTGGACCTTACATGTCTCTCTCAAGATACTCTCTATGAGCTTGGTTATTATTGGGATCATTGAAATACTTTCCCTACAACACCGGCTCAATCCTGGTGGTGACAATTGTCCCCTTCCAGTCCCCTCTGGATGTCCATGGATCCTGGGTCTTTGCCTGGGCAAAAGTAACATCCCGGCATGCTTTTCAAGTGCTTTCACTGTCCAGTTTTCTTGTATCTCTGCCTGCCTTTTCTGACCTATGCTAAGCTTCTTGCAAGCATTTATTTTAGTATTGTAGTCTCATTCTGTTGGGACTTACTGTATATCTACAGCACCCTGAACATTTGGCTGCTGCTCCTTAGTTCCGAGTTGCCAGAAGAAAACTTAGTAGAGTCTATAGTGTTGTCATGCTAATGAGGCCAGTTCACCACACAAAAGACGTTCAAAACAACTCAGGGAAAACATAAAAAGTAAATTAAAAAGCAAACCTTCCCAAAGACAGTCATATAAATGAGGTTTGTTCACTATACAGAAAATGTTAATAATTCAACACAACTGAAAAAGAAAGGGAAAACTTGGCAAATAAAATTTCAGGATTAATCTTAAAATGACCTAGCCCCTCACGCATTTGGCTTAATGCAGCAAATAAGATCTGGAACCCTTTCATTTCAACAAAATAAATGCCTCCAGTCCTCATTTTTGCAAGGGGCACCAATGAAAGTTTACCTAAATTATCACTTCTAGGAAAATTGGAGGTTCTTTCTCAGGCAAGTTATTTGTGGAATCTCCAAACTTTGGGTAAGGCCAGCACCATTCCTCAGGAGATTCTGAATCAGAACATAATGGGGTGACTCCAGAAGCATAAGTGGAAAGGAGATCCTGAAAGGAGATCGCCAGAACAGTGTAGGATGTGATGTAATTGGATTGCAGCAAGAGAGGACTGGTAGAGAGGTGTTTGCATGAGTGGAAGTTTTCCATTCACTCAAGAGCATCTTAGGATCAAGCCAATAATATTTAGCATATCAGAATAAACTGCATACATTATCTTGTTTTCATTCCCATAAATTGGCAAGCAAGTTCACTGCAGTATTATTATCTCCCTATTACAGTGGCGGCTAAGTTTAAGACCAAGTTGTTTGTCCAAGACCACCTGGTGAGTTCTTGTCAGAAATGAGATTTGAACTAGGGACTCTCTGATCTGTAGCTCTGGTCTTCTAGACTCTATATTATTTCATGTCCTCCTAAAGTGAAATCTGGAATGGATTTGTAAATTTATCCTCAGGAAAAAATCTGAGAAATTTTTGAAATTTGGCATATACCTGAAAAATTTCTCAGAGGGGAATAAGGAGATTGCAGAGAAGCTGAGTGAGTTATTTGCATCTGTCTTCATGGCGAAATATACTGACCATATACCAACTCCAGAACTGAGGCTCTCAGGTTTGGATGCTGAATAACTGGGACAATTTGAGATGACAAGAGAGGATGTTCTAAACTGTCTTGAAAAGCTAAAAATTAACAAATCACCAGGGCCAGATGGCACCCACCGAAGAGTTCTGAAGGAACTCAAATGTGAAATTGCTGATCTCCTTGCAAATATATGTAACTTGTCCTTACAATCAGGCTTGTACCAGAGGACTGGAAAATGTAACTCGTTTTCAAAAAGGGATCCAAGGGGGATCTGGGTAATTACAGGCTGGTTAGTTTAACTTCTGTGCTGGGTAAATTGATGGAAAGCATACTTAAGAACAAAATTGTTAAAGTTATAGAAGAACAGGCCTTGCTGAAGGAAAACCAGCATGGCTTCTGCAATGCAAGGTATTGCTTCTTCACTAACCTTTTGGAGTTCTTTGAAAGCATCAGAAGGCATGTGGATGAAGATGATCTGATTGACATAGTATACCTGGACTTCTAAAAAGCTTTTGACAAAGTCCCCCACCTAAGGCTCTTGAGTAAACTTAGCAGTCATGGGATAATGGGACAGGTTCATGTGTGGATCAGTAACTGGTTGAAGGACAGGAAACAGAGGGTAGGAATAAATGGACAGTTTTCACAATGGAGGGTGTCCCCCAGGGATTGGTACTGGGACCAGTGCTCTTGAACTTGGTCATGAATGATCTAGAAGTTGGGGTAAGCAGTGAAGTACTCCAATTTGCAGATGACTCTATTTAGGATAGTAAAATCCACAACAGATTGTGAGGAGCTCCAAAAAGATCTCTCCAAACTGAATGAGTGGGCAAAAAAATGACAAATGTGATTCAATATAAGCAAGTATGACGTGATGCATATTGTGGAGAGCTGGTCTTGTGGTAGCAAGCATGACTTGTCCTCTTAGCTAAGCAAGGTCTGCCCTGATTGCATATGAATGGGAGACTTGATGTGTGAGCACTGTAAGATATTCTCCTCAGGGGATGGAGACACTCTGGGAAGAGCAGAGGGTTTCAAGTTCCCTCCCTGGCTTCTCTAACATAGGGCTAAGAGAGATTCCTGCCTGAAACCTTGGAGAAGTTGCTGCCAGGTTGTGAAGACAATAGTGAACTAGATAGACCAATGGTCTGACTAAGTATATGGCAGCTTCCTATGTAAACCCCAACATCACATGTACACTGATGGGGTCTGAGCTGTTGGTGACTGACAAGGAGAGAGATCTTGGTATGTTGGTGGACAACTTGTGAATCCTTCCAGAATTAGCCAGTATTGCAGAAGAAGATGCCTCTGCATAGAAAGGAGACAGAAAGGGCAGGAAATTATTTTCACAGAAGCAAATATTAAAGCCTTGGGAAAATTCTGGATCTCAGTCTTCTGAATTAGTTGATATAATGATGACACAATATGCATGAAGGATCTGCTACAATACTTCTCTCCAGACCTTATTTTATTGCGTAAATTAAAATATAGAAAGAGGGAATTGCAACAAAGAACAGATGTTTCAACGTATATACGTCAGCTTCAATGTACTATATCCCACTGTTTAAAATCCACACATATATCCAATACTTTCCCCGAATCTAATTAAACACCTACAGTAGGTAATAGATAACAAACAGGGGAGGAGAGAAGAGGAGAAGGTTGATGACTCACAGCTATGCCTGGTTATCAATGACACTGAGAGGAGAAAAAACTTGGAAGAGGGAGGGTATGAAACAAAAATGTTATCTGCACCCATTAATGGCCTATGTATTTCTATGTAGAATTGCCCCTCATTTCTTCTTTGCCATTAACCTCTGGCCATAGTTTATCAAAATATAATGCTTCCCTTATCTTTCTTTTAGTACAATGTTCAATTCTAAGATGCTTACTTTGAGAGGCATGGTTATTCCATTATGTTTATTTTCCCTATGTATCAGCTATAGTTTTTCCTCTGTTTATGTATTTAGAATCTGCTAGTCTTCATTTGTAAAATCTTGTAATGTCTTTTGCTGAACCAAGGATATTTAACTAGAGGAACCATCACCCAGCCTACTAAGGGTGGTTTCTGGCACTACCCATCCCCATAAGCATTGTAATAGGAGAAGAACTGATACCCCTATTTAATGACTTGCCCTTGCTTTGATTTATGATAAGACACAGAGATAATTTTCATTTGACTTTTTGTACTCAGGTAGAAATATAAAATGTCTACCTGACACAATACACTTGTATCCTTTCAAGTATGAAGGATGTGTGTATGCATAAGCAATAATTTTTGGCAAACAGTCTTTAAAATACACAGTACTGGCACCCCATCTATCTAGGCCTAATTGGTACATGCATGCATTTTAAAGGAGGATACACTGAAAATGGTGTCCATGTACTTTTTATACTTGAAACAATGTACATGTATTTTACATTTTGTTTCATGTACAAAAAAAAGAGTACACTAAAATTTTCAACGCCTTCTGATGTACAGTATACCTGGATATATTGTACCTGGAATGACAATGAATGGAAGCACACTGATTAGCCATGCCATCAGCACTGACACATGCAAAAAAATGTGCCCTGAGATCCTGGGCTCAGCATTTGTCTAGGGTGGGCAGTGTTGAACCCAAGAACATTTCATTTCCTGGATTTAAAATCCTGGAACGGCCAGCATTGAATCACATTGAAGAAGTGTCACCAGGTTCATTGCTGGCCTCAGTTTTCTAACTGAAAGTAGGGTTTTCAGGGGTGCAGAAATAATTCATGAGGGAAGAAATAGCTGCTTCCTCTATGCCCCACCCCCACCCCGGTTAGGGGTCTTTGTCCTTTTCAGATGTATCTTAGTTAATCAGGGATTATGTATGAATGCCATTATATCATCATCATCATTATTACTATTACATTTATATCCCGCTCTTCCTCCAAGGAGCCCAGAGCGGTGTACTACATACTTGAGTTTCTCCTCACAACAACCCTCTGAAGTAGGTTAGGCTGAGAGAGAAGTGACTGACCCAGAGTCACCCAGCTAGTACCATGGCCCAATGGGGATTTGAACTCGGGCCTCCACAGTCCTAGTCCAGCACTCTAACCACTACACCACGCTGGCTCTCTATATCATCATTATATCATAATGCTATGTGGATTTGGCTGGGTGCAGATGTGACTGACAGCAAAAAACCTCATTGAGAGTTGGTGAACCTAGCCAATAAATGAGCAGATAGAAAATGAGATGGCATTGCCATATTAAGTAACCAATCAGCCTGGGTTACATGATGAAACCAAAAAAAGCCTATTCAGAGTAAGAGCAATGCTTATATTTTTTGCAACAATCTTTGAAAAATTACCAAAAGGGGGATGGTGTCTTGATAGTGATGAAAATGTTCATAAAAATTACTGTTCTCCTTTCAGCTCAGCCCTAGTACCTGCCAGTTAGATATTTATTTATTTTATTTATTTATCATATTTTTATATCGCCCAATATATATATACAGTATATATCGTCCCTGAGATATATGTACAAATCGAATAGCAATCTTCCCACATGCATGCACTGCTTCTATATTATAATTTTTCTCATTGGAATGACTTTCAGGATCACTCCCTTCAGCAAAAATCTCAGATTGGAGACAGTTTTTAACTAAATTCCACCCATATTTCAAAAGAGAAGTGGCATTTTAACAAGTGCCCTCATGCACAGAGGAAATATGTATAAAAGCAGCTTCCCAGATGCATAGGCTGCCATATCCAATCCCCATTGATCCTGTCAGATATGTATTTTGATGTGGATGCGGCTGCACATCTGCACCTCAGGACCTTTGTCATGTCCCAACTAGAAGAAGCTGAAGGAAGGCCTATGTCTGTTACTCTGTGCTTTGGAGAAATTGTTCTTCCACTGTTTGCACATCATTAAGCAATCATCTTATTCCCTATGAAAGAAAGGTATAGCGGGAGGAAATGACCCTTAGATTTTTGGCAATGTGTTTAGTGTCCCAGTGGAGTTAACATTCAGATTTCTGCCATTTTAATCAATCAACATAAGAGTTCTATAGCAAGTGCCATTTAGACATGCAAGTGCATCAAACTACTGTAGTATGGTTTTGCATGACATATGATTATGTAATGATTAATTGAACACCCTAGGGTTGTTGTTTTTAACCATTTCCTTCCTGACTGTGCCTAGTTGGGAGTGTTCATATATGGTGGACTTATAATATTGATGATGGGTTATTTATATCTTACTGCTTTCTGAGAATTTCAGCTCGCTGCATATTAACTCAAACCATACTTCCATGAGAATGACTGGGAATTTTGCCAAAGAAAAAATCTTGGAAATGATGCACAGACCTTGTTCATAACTTACCTAGTCTCTGTGGTTGCCTCAAGAATTATCTGCTGTGTGAAATACCTGGAAGCAAGGAGTATCAGTGATACACATGAACATATAACAAGTTCTCACTTTACTCTCACTTTGCTGTAACTCACCTAAATCTATTCTGCTTTCTGTGTGTGTGTGTGTGTGTGTGTGTGTGTGCGCGCGCGCGCGTGCACACGCATGTGTGAAGGGAACCAGAACCAATAATCTGTTCTGTGTATGGGTACTGAAAGATCAGTAAATACAGTTGTGTGTGCTGCTGATGGTGCCCATAAAGACAATAGTGCTTTAGCATGGGGTGGGGAATATCTCCAACATGCAGAGGAGCTAGTGCTGAAATGCAAAGCTTCAAATGTTGGGGAAAGTGGGGAGAGGACATTTTTGCAAGAACCTTTCTTCCCAGAAACTTCATTCCACACACAAATGGTTTCTCATGAAGATGCTGTCTTGCCATTTCCTTAGAAGTCGTTATGGCAGTAATGCTAAACCTTGGCAAAGGAAAGAAGGTTCACTGCACTAGGACCCTTTCTCTGCTCGGAACTGTGTTTCTGCAAAAGCAGCTTACCTCACAGTTTGAAAACCTACACATTAATCAGATGTCAGCAAGGTGGGAAGATCTCTGTGCTACTTTATAGTTTCTTACGTTTCATTATAAACAAAGATGTTATTGGCCTGATTTCCATACCCGGTATTTACCTTACTACAGTTAGTTTTGTAGAGCAGGGGTTCTCAGCCTTGTTTCTTCAGACATTGTTGGAATAAACTCCCATCATCCCCAGCCACACTGCCATTTTTATTTATTTATTTATTTATTTATTTATTTATTTATTTATTTAATATATTTCCATACCACCCAAAACTTGCATCTGCAATTTAGCCATTATAGCTAGGGAAAGTGGCAGTTGTAGTTCAACATCTGGGGATGCAAGGCTGGAAATCCCTGCTCTTGAGAGCCTATGGGCTACCTAGATCACAGGATTATTTCCCATGATTGCTCTGCTCCTTTGGGGGGCCATCAGGCTCAGACTGGCCCATAGGTCAACAGGGCATATTCCCGGTACGCCCTACCCACGCGGTGCCCCTGCGCCCCAACTCTCACCCTTAATTACCTATTCTGCTCAAAACCTGGTGCCCTCCCCACATACATTCCGGCGCCCTCTCGGTGCCCCCATTCCGGTCCTGGGGGCCATATGTGCTGGCATGGGAAGTAACTGTGAGATCCATATGATTTGCCCTTGCATACATCCCAGGGCACTGGAAACCACTCCCAAATGAAATCAGAATCTCCCCATCTCTGGTTGCTTTTAAACAACTTTTGAAAACACACCTGTTTTACCAGGTTTTTAGATTTTTAGATTTTATTGATGGTAATTTTAATTTGTTTTTTATGTGATAATAATAATAACAAACAAAGACATGACAAGGTAGCAGGGATGATACACTGGAACATCTGCAAAAAATACAAGCTACCTGTAGCCAAAAATTGGTGGGATCATAAAATTGAAAAAGTTGAAGAAAACGAAGATGCAAAAATATTATGGGACTTCCGACTACAAACAGACAAACATCTCCCACACAATACACCAGATATCACTGTAGTCGAGAAGAAAGAAAAACAAGTCAAAATAATCGACATAGCAATACCAGGGGATAGCAGAATAGAAGAAAAAGAAATAGAAAAAAATCACAAAATGCAAAGATCTACAAATTGAAATTGAAAGGCTGTGGCAGAAAAAGACCCAAATAATCCCAGTGGTCATTGGCACCCTGGGTGCAGTTCCAAAACAACTTGAAGAGCACCTCAACACCATAGGGGCCACAGAAATCACCATCAGCCAGTTACAAAAAGCAGCTTTACTGGGAACAGCCTATATTCTGCGACAATATCTATAACAACTGACAATAAAATTCTGGCATCCCAGGTCCTTGAGAAGGACTCGATGTCTGGATAAAACAAACCAGTCAATAACACCTGTCTGACTGTGTAAAATAATAATAATAATAATTATTATTATTTATTCGATTTCTATACCACCCTTCCAAAAATGGCTCAGGGTGGTTTACACAAAAATAAATAAATAAATAAGATGGATCCCTGCCCCCAAAGGGCTCACAATCTAAAAGATACTTAGGTTTTAGTTGGTGTTTGAATTAATTTGTAAACCACCCTGAGTTTTTATATAGGGTGGAATAAAAATACGATCAATAAGCAAACACATTGCCACTGCATCATGGAGCCCACCACTGCCCATAAGATTTTCTTTGGTGCTTGTATTCCACAGAGTAACATATGAATGATGCTGGCTGTGGTGTCACTCTGGCAGAAGCCTTAAATTATCATTCAAGTTTTTGCACAAGTGGAATTTGAGTTCCAGAAGGAATTTTGTCAGCATGCCACAGATCCTGACACAGGAATCAAGAATGTGTAAGTGAATATTGTTTTTGTTTTGCTTATACTTAATTTTGCAGAATGCTTAGCCTACAAGAAGAAACCAGGATGATTCTTGTGTGTGTTTTGTCTCTTCATATTGAACAGGTCCCTGTTGATTCACTGGTTGGCCTTGTTGACCTGCAGAGAACCTCAAGTCAAGAGAGCAAAAAATAAATATTTGCCACTGACAAGTCTTGTAACTGTGAAAAGCGTTATAAATGTAGAGCTTGTTTCTTTGCAGAAAGCCCTTGTTGACACAGTTCATGTCCTTGTTCAAATAGTGACTGCCCCTATTGACATATGTAATACCCCTGCTGAAAGGTTATGAAACACAAGCAAACTTTCTTTCAAGGGAATAAATATAAGTGTTTTCTGTGCTGTCTTTGAAGAGAGGACAAAATTCATAAATCAACATGCTGAAATGAGAAGTTCCCATGGGTAAAGCAAAATGGCCTCCAGCTTTGACCTGTAGCGATGGATCTTTTGTGCCACTATTATAACCAATGGAGGGAAAGACTTGGAGAGAGGGAAGAAGAAGCTACAGAAGGCCTGTGAGACTTCCGTGGGGTGCCAGTACTAGAACAGCAGAGTGCGGGCAGTGAAGCAGCAAATTATTGAGAGGTAGCTCTGGGTCCTTTTCATGGGCACTGCTGGGAGAGGCTTGAGGACAGTAGGACCGACTTCACTAATAGGTTTTTCAACCCCGCACAAGCTATGCAACTTGGCAACAAGGATAAGCTAGATGGGGTGGGGGGCAAAGACACTCCTCACCAAGGGCACTATTTATCCAAAGACTGGCCCCAACCTTGCAATGGAACTTAAGAAAAGTCCCAGGTTGTGAGAATGGGGCTTTGTATGTTGAACTGAGTGCTTACTCCTCCGAGCCTTTTTCAGTTCCAGGAGGAAACAAGATGTGTAACACGAGTCCCTGTAACTGGATGGCAGAATAAAATCTCTGGGTTGGCTAGACCTGATATAAATAACAGAGGCCTGACCATATGCATTTGTCCGGTCAATAGAAGTGCAATCTGCTTGCAATACTCCAAGCTCTTTGAGCTCAGGCTGCTGACCTTGAGCGGGGAGATCTCTCTCTCTGCAGCCACCTGAGACCCCAGCTTGGCTCCAACAGTCATGATCTTAAATATGTTCTTGTTTTATTCTCAGCGTAGCAGACTATAACAAAACATAGCCTCAAAAATAATCAAGTGTATCCTCAGTTCAGTGATTAATGGATTGTGATGATTCCCATGGGGGTCGTGGAGGAGGATTCCTCACATGAAGACCCAGAGCAGGGGCAGCAGGTTGAAACTCCAGTCAACTCAGCAGAGCCAGAACTGGCAGGCCTGCAGGCCCCTCTGTCTCCTTCCCTCCCTCCTCCTGATGAAGCCTCCAAGGCTGCTGAAGTCGAGGTGCCTGCCCCAGATCCCTGACAGTGACGTTTGGCCAGAGTACAGGCTCAGAGGAAGGAACGCCGTAGGTTGGAAAGGCTGGCTAGAAGGAACAGGTGTCCCAGCTCGGGCCTGGCTGCATCTCCCTGACAAGGCCAAGCTGCAGTGATGGGCGGGGCTCTCACCACACTGCCTATTTAGAGCAGCCTGAAAGCCGGGACTGTGCTGGAAACAACATCTGTGGTGACCAGCCCTTACCATGAGCAACCCTGACCTAGAAATCTGGACCTGTTTGTTGTTGTCTGACCTCGAATCATGTTTACCCCTGATCCTGTGGAATTCCCGATGTTGACTTCTGGCAACGTTTCTGAATACTCTCTGTTCCTGTCTGTCGGCTCTCCCTTCCCCTCTGAAAAGAGTGGTTTTCGCAGCTGCTGGGTAGTCGGCCAAGGCAGGTCATTACATGGATAAAAATCAGCTCTTGCCCACTAAGATTAGCCCCTACCAATTAATCAGCTACTCTTCAGCCCTCCAACTGTTTCTGGGCTAAATCTCTCATCATCCCCAGTCACAGTGGCCAGTAGTCAGGGTTGACAGGAACATCTTCAGGAGGGCCCAAGTTGTGCAGCCCTGCACCAGAGCTTTAGCTGATTAATTCATCCAGTAAGCTGATTAAGTCTACTAGTGAAAAGGAAGAATCTTGATCTGCCCATATGGTTGTTTGTGTGCTTGGGATATTAAGTCAATGATTAATGTGCAATTGCCTTAAGGTTTGCATGGAAAAATAAACAGCTGAGCACATTCTTGAGGCACCTGCACAGACACAAGCACAGGCTTCACTGATCTGAAAGCATTAAGCTTAAGTCAGCAATTTCCAAAGACTCCATCAACTAAATGAGGCAAAACAGCTAAAGCTAAGCCCAGGACAAGAGACAGATGTCCAGGTGAAGAAGTCAGGGGCACTGGCTGTGAGGTAAGTATCCATGAGAGATCTTCCCGGTAATGAACTGAGCCAGGAATCCCGCTGTAAAAAAAATATGTCCAGAGAATTCAGAAACAACAGGAGGTGGATCACGAAGTAGTAGAAAATGCAGGAGGCAGCAAGAATACCCGTGAAGCATAGCAAAACCCCTGTTGAACAATAAAAACCTAAGTGAGGCATATAAAAATTGCCATAAAACATCTTAAGCAGATGTGCGGATAAGAAACGGTGAAGGAAAATGAGCAAAGCAAAAATCTAAGTACAGTATAGACAACTGATTCTGGTGGCTATCAAAAATGTATGATAACTGAGGGGGGAAAGTACCACATATGCCACAGATCAATCTGAACAACCAAGGCAGGTTATAAGCAATTGGTGTAAAAATAGGTCTTTGCTGCTTCACTGTATTAACTCAGTAAGGGGCTCATATTAAAATATCATATTAAAATAACAGAACAGATTCAAGATGGGAGTTAAGGTGCTTATGATTTTCATGCATGCTTTTAAAATGTTGACATAAATTTTCACTATCTTCTGTGCTATGTAATCAATATAGACTTTGGAAGTCTCATGTGCTTGGCCAGGTTTTCAAGTTAGGCTTCATGCACTCACACTTTGTCATGATCTTTCAGATTTACATTGAGCTAGGGAGGGGTGCATCCAAGCAGAAATCCAGCAGGTGCAGCTTTCTCATACAGGCACTTTTACATTCATGGCTTTTAGTTCGCATCTCCTCTGGAATGGTGGGTGTGAGTGCACATATCAGCTGGATTCACCCTGAATTTCCTGCGAGCTCTCAGGGACTAGTTCACACATGATTCTGCTTTTCCCCGAATTACTGCTGTGCACTCTTGCTTGGGCCGAATTATTTCCACGGTAAAATAATCCTCTATTTGCAGCAGATGTGTGTGTGTGTGTGTAAGTAAAAGAGCTTTCTGGTATGCCCCACCACTTCTGCAGCAATGTGTTGAGGGGGCATTGCCAGTAATTTGGCTTTTTTTGAAAACTTGCACTATCACAAGGCTAAATGAAGAGGAGTTTGACAGCTATGTTTGGTATGGTCTGCTCTTTGAGTGATTTGCAATTGCGAGCGCTGGGGACGGGGAGAAGGGGTTGTGGCAGATGGGTGAAATTCTGTGGAGGGAGTCCAGAAGGGGAGAAGGAGGGAGAAATTTCTGAGTTAAATGCAAGCATAAAGAGGAATGCAAAATGTGGGACTTCCTATGCTTTCAACATGTGCAAGATCCTTGCAAGTGTTACTCCAATCTTTTGGCTACTTTTAATTCACATATGAGTCTCTGGCTTCCTCTTATTGAAGCCTGGTCCCCATAGGAACATAGGCTTTACATATGCAGATGCTGTCGGAGGATGCCTGGAAGCTTAACAATGGAGACTTACTTGTTTGGCCTGGCCTTCCAAGGTTTTTAAATTGTTTTTAAGTATTTTAATTGGTTTCAAATTGTGTTAAAATTGATTTTTATTTTGTTTTAAGTAGTGTGTTTTAAATGATGTTTGTTTTTATGGTTTTTAAACTAATTGTACACCTCCCAGAGCCTCTGGAAGGGGCGGTTTATAAATGTAATAAACAAACAAACAAATAATAGATTTGCTATGTGAATTAGCAATAGCAATAGCAATAGCACTTACATTTATATACCGCTCTATAGCCGGAGCTCTCTAAGCGGTTTACAATGATTTAGCATATTGCCCCCAACATTCTGGGTACTCATTTTACCAACCTCGGACGGATGGAAGGCTGAGTCAACCTTGAGCCCCTGGTCAGGATCGAACTTGCAACCTTCTGGTTACAGGGCGGCAGTTTTACCACTGCGCCACCAGGGGCTCATATTACTCAATTACTCTGAGAAGGTTTAGTTGTTGAAAAATAATATCCTTATCTCTCTTTGTAAACTGCCCTGAGCCATTTTTGGAAGGGCGGTATAGAAATTGAATAATAATAATAATAATAATAATTATTATTATTATTATTATTATTATTATTATTATTAAATTAATTAATAATATATAAATAAATATCAATAATATATTAAACAGTTGAGCTGAACAGCACTCAGCACATACTCTGGATAACTGAGATTAACTGATAAAAGAATCTCAGAATCTCAGAGAGGAATCTCAGCTGCCTCTGACTGTCCCAACTTGAAACTACTGAGCTGGAATGACTACAGCATAGGAGAGTGAGAAACTACTAGGTGGTAGAAGTGAAGGAGCCAGGTCTACTGCAGGGGAAAGAGGGAAGCTTTGGGAAAAGCTATCCTTTGCTCCCCTTTTGAGAAAGTTGTGTGACCGCCACGCATGTGTGAAGGTCATTTGTGTCACCACACACATTTGTGTAGGGACACAAATGGCCTCCTTGCATGTGTGAGAGGTCATGCAAATGGACTCTGTGCATGCACGGAGGGCTGAACAGGGCTCCCACTGGCCTGCATTGATGGGGGGTGCTGGTGGGACAAGAGGAGCTGCCACCAACTCACCGCCAAGGAGACACTGCCACCGCACATGTAAGATGACCTGCCACCCGCCCCTGCCCACCCCTGTCAACCCCATTTCAATGGTTAGGATCTCTGATGCTTATAAAGGGGAATCTTTACCAGCTTCCCCTTTACAAGCATCATGAACCAGGCTGAACAGGTTTGACTTGAACTGGGCCCAGTTCGGCTCGAACTCAGACTAGTTGAACCAGGCCGGTTCGCATTGAACCAGGTTCTCACTTCATATCACTGGCTGCTACTAAGAATGTAATGTTGCTAGGATATTATAGAACTATTGTTCTGTTCAGCATGATAGAACTATTGCCATAATTGGGGTTTGTTTGTTTTGTTAAATTTCATGAACCCTGCCACCTTTTAAGATCATTGCGAGAGATCTGGTTGCAGTTGCCACCAGCTCACTTGGTGGTGACCTAAAACCAGTCCTTCTCTAGGGTTGCCCCAAGGCTCTGGAACACACTCCTAAATGAAATCAGAAGCTCTCCTTCTCTGGTTGTTTTTAAACAACTTTTGAAAACACATCTGTTTAGGATGCTTTAAAGTTTTATTTATGATAATTTTAATCTCTTGATATGATGTTTAGGTTTTGGTTGTTTGATTCGATTGTAAACCGCCATAAAATTGTATGTAAGTGGTATATAAATGTGACAAATAAGTTCTGAAATGCGTGCATTTTGTTGCTAGGGTGTGTGTGTGTTAGTTTTCAAATGAGACTTTCTTCAGACTTGAGAGAAGGAATTGTATACTTTGTGATTATGAAGATAGCTGTTTAATTTGTTGTAAGAAGACAATTCCTCCAGTAGATCAGAACAAAATATTGAACATTATAAATGGTTCTGAAAGAATATAGGTTTCCATAGTGGTGTGTGAGTGGGAGCAGGGGAAGCACAATATGAAAGGAAAAGGCAGGGAAAATGGAAGGAACATGCTTTTATTTCCACTTTTTTCCAGAGGTTATGCTTGAGTAGTTGCCAAGTTAATTTCATCCATGCCTAAGCAAAATGTATTGTCTTAAACCTTTCTCATAAATTTTAATGCTGTAGGGTATGATCATGAGAAATTCCTAGAGCCCATGGGAACCAGACATGAAATGAACTTTAGGGGAAAAAAGAAAAGTATTTCTTTGACTATATAAAGAGCCTATTACCTGATACTATATAATATAAAGAGCCTATAAAGAGTCTATTACCTGATACTGGAACCAAATAACACATGCAACACAGCATGTGTGCTGTTAGTACTTTTCTGTTAGAAAGCATCATTAGAAGAGTGCATTAGTTACCACCCTTGCTCAGATCTGCATACAATACACATGTGCACTGTGGCTCAGGACATAACTTAAGGAACTATATTTTGAAACTGGAAGAATTACTTAATCGCTAGGGGAAACCCTTTTCCCCAACACGTGTTTCTACTTGCCCAGAATTATTAGCTTTATTTCAAGGGTTCAGGAGGAGATGCATGGTTGCATGTATTGCTATTTAGATGGAGATAATGTGAAAATTTTCCCCAGGTAACCTGTGGAAAATCCCCAGGCTACTTGGGGAGGCAGTGCCAGGATCAGTCTTGATCCCAGCGCTTCACACTAGGGATGCGTACAAACAGTGGTTCGAACCATGGTTTGATCAGTTTTGGGGGAACTGGACCGGGAACTTTAAGAAAGAGGAGAGCAGGTCCTTACCTGTTCTCCGCTACCCCATGCAGCTTCCTGCTGGGGTGGTACACATCCCAATAACCCCCTGTGCGCATCAGCACACACATGGCATCCAAGCATGCATGGGCACCGTTTGTGTGGCCACCATTATGTTGATGACCATGCAAATGGCACCTATGCATGCATGGACACCATGTGCATGCTGATGCTGTGTGGGTCAATGTTGAGATGTGTGCCACCCCAGCAGGAAGCTACATGGGGAGCAGAGAGCAGGTAAGTTCCCAGTCTAGTTCCCCCAAGTGCTCAAACCATGGTTACTTCATACAAGTAGCACCCCCCAAGAAGCACTGCTCAAGCTTCAGTAAGGCTGCTCACGTGAACAGCCTCACTGTCTTGTAAGAAATTTTGATTGGACAACTAACCCTTAAGTGTGCTTAACCCTTTCTCCAGCCACTATCTCTTGAAACTCATTCCCATAGATGCTTTTGTACTCAAGAGCTTTCAGATTCAGTTTTTACAAGGTGATTTGTACTTTGATCTAAGCTAGGCCCAAATTCAGGAGTTCCATAGAAGACTTGTATTCCTCCACAAATGTTTGCCCATACATTCTCTGCAATTCTATATTGAAATAAATGTCTACTGTAATAGTTTCAAATCCCAATATGATTTTGAATGAACTTGAATGAAGACTATTTTTATGGCTATTGTCAAAGGGATAAAGGCAGCTTGAGAGGAAGTATTGAGGAGTGGGGAACATGTTATACATCTCATCTCTCAGCTTGCCCTAGGGTGGTTTTGAAGCAGAGAAGCAGCCATTGGCCTAACATCACACATGGCTGCATTGTAACATGTAGTTTATCTCTCAGTCCATTAGATTGAGTGAACTGAATGTTTTCGTTTAGTGTTTAGAGTGTTTTTGATTTTAAGGAATTATAGAGTTGCCACTGAATTTCACCTAAAGTGAAAGTTCAAGTAGGGGAGTACGTAAGTTCATGTTTTAGTAGCTGACATCCAGAGCAGCCATCTGGGGATACAGAAGAACGGCATCCCCACACAGAGAAACTGCTCTTCACTCAGCCTCAGCAGCAGAGTGTATGTGTGGGAGGAGGGGGATTTTTGCTGTTTTCTGTAAGTACTCTTTGCCTTCCAAAAATATGTCCCTGAGGGCTTCACGTCCTTTAGGGACATATTTATGGAAAACAAAGAGCACTTACTGGGAGTGGAGTGGGGTGGGGTGAGGAGAGCAGCAAAAACCTTTCTCCCTGTAAGCAAGCTCTGCTACTCGGCAACTCTGGATGAGTTAAGAGCAGCTTCTGCGTGTGGGATGCAGCTCTTCTGCATTCCCTGATGGCTGCTCTGGATATTGACTAGTGATTTATGTTTGTTTATGGAGGTGGAGGCGGAGTGTCAAGCTTCTCAGGGAGAGGAATCTGCTCTTGGGCATGTTCTGTTTCAAATTGTGAGAAAGTAGTGCATTTTAAGAGTGTTTGCTGTTGTAACTTTTTATACCTCATACTAACCAGAAATATAAGTGCTTCTGAGGAACAAATGCCTGTAGAATTAAAGATCTGCGGCATGATTGCCCCCGTTACCTATAAATGAAGGTTCAAGTTTCATGCTGGGTTTGAAGATCCTTGCTTGGGCAAGACATTAAAAAAATTTCAAAAGAAATTTCAAAAGAGTTTTGATCAAATTAGTGAAATTTCTCTGGGAGGTTCCACAATGGACAACTGCTTATCTGTTGTTGCCATATAGACATGTGCAAATTGATGTTAGTAGACCATTGATTTTTGTAGAACTTATATAAAGGTAAAGTGTGCCATCAAGTTGATTTCAACTCCTGGCATCCACAGAGCCCTGTGGTTGTCTTTGGTAGAATACAGGAGGGTTTACCATTGCCTCTCCCGTGCAGTATGAGATGATGCCTTTCAACATCTTCCTATATTGCTGCTGCCTGATATAATACCAGCAGGGATTCGAACCGGCAAACTTCTTCTTGCTAATCAAGCATTTCTCTGCTGTGCCATTTAAGGTGACAGAACTTCTATAGAAGGATGGAATGTAATAAACAAATAACTACCAGAACATACACATGGTATTTATTTATTATATTCCATCCTTCTTCCATGGGGCCCAGTTTTCTCCCATTTTGTCCTCACAACAACCCTGCAAGTTAGGTTAGACTTAAAGAGAGTTCACTCAGGGAGATTTTACTTAGGAATGTTGTGTGAGAGCTTATTTTCAAACAGGATACTTCAGTCTGATCCAAACCATGTATACTTGGAAGCATACTACATTGATTTCAGTGCAACTTATCTAGACCAGGCCTGCCCAACTCTCCCGCACCCCAGCTATTCTTGGACTACAACTCCCATAATCCCCAGTAAGAGTGGCCAATAGACAGGGAATATGGGAGTTGTAGGCCAACATCTGCAGGAGGGTCAAAGTTGAGCAGTCCTGATCTAGACCCATTTCAAACTGGCTTTAGAGCAGGCCATGGGGTTGAGACAAACTTGGCCAGCCTGATAGATAACCTTCACCAGGGAATTGACAGGAGTTTGATTCTGCTGGTTCTTTTGGATCTCACAGTGGCGTTTGATACCATTGACCATGGTATTGCCTGAGGGATTTGGGGATAGGAGGTACTGTTTTACAGTGGTTCTGCTCCTATGTCTTGGTTAGATTTCAGATGGTGGCACTTGGTGACAGTTGCACTTTTCAACAGAAGCTGCCACCTTATGGTGTAGTGGGAAAATGACTTGATTAGCAAGCCAGAGGTTGCCAGTTAGAATCCCCACTGGTATGTTTCCCTGACTATGTTTCCCAGACTATGGGAAACACCTATATAGGGCAGCAGCGATATAGGAAGATGCTGAAAGGCATAATCTCATACTGTGTGGGAGGAGGCAATGGTAAACTCCTCCTTTATTCTACCAAAGACAACCACAGGGGTCTGTGGTCGCCAGGAGTTGAAACTACTCAATGGCACACTTTACTTTACTATATAGAGTCCCACTGGGCTCCATTCTGTCATCAATGCTTTTTAACATCTACATGAAACCGCTGGTTGAGTTCATTGGGGGATTTGGTGCTGGGTGTTATCAATATGCTGATGACACAAATCTATTTATCCTTCTCATCAGGAAATGGCACTAGCCCCTTAAATGCCTACAGGCAGTAATGGGCTGGATGAGGGATAATAAACTGAAGCTGAATTCAAGCAAGACAGAGGTCCATATTTGGGTGCCACCTGTTCATCTGGTGGCAACTTCGGATAGGGCCTTCTCTGCTGTGGAACATGCTTCCCATGGATATAAGAGGACTGTCTTCCTCAGAGGCCTCCAGGAGAGCCTTAAATACCCATCATTTTAGTTTGGTTTCAATGATATCTAGTTTTTATTGGTTTTTTATTTTGATTATCATGTATTTTTTATTTTAGTGTAAACCTCCCTGAGCCACTTTAGGAAGAGTGGCTATAAATCAAATGAATGAATAAATAAATAAATTTTATTTATTTAAAAAGTGGGCATGGATGCAAGTGCAACATAGACCTTCAAACATGATCAGAGCAACACGGACAAGAGGGAGTCACTGTGAGATGACTGCAATGTGTGAAACACTGAAGGTCACCTAAGCAATTAAAAATAATGAGGGCCCACTTTCTGCTACAATAAATATGTTTCAGATTGATGATAATAGCATCTTCATGTTTTACAGCTCTCAGAGGGGCCAAACAACTTTTGGGACCCTTCATTATATGATCTTATAAACATATATCAAAAAGATATTTATTTTAAAATATACAACTATCCACAAATCTGCTGTGAGGATGCATATTTTCCATTCAGTACATTTGTAGAAATTACAGCTGAGCAGAAATTACAGCTAGGGCTAATTACTACTGTATCTGTTCATTTTCATGAGTGTTTAAGACTTCCTCCAGTTTGGGGCAGACTTTAATCCATGGGGGGGGAATCACATTTTTTTCAGTGCTATTGGGTGCCTTTCCCTTCTCTGCCTTCTTCTTTTTCTTCCCCCATCCCCTCGCCCTTTGCCATCACTGTTCACAGTTTAATCTCATTGATCATTTACTCTGATAAAATCACACAGTCAAAGTGCCATGGCACCATGTTTGATATGATGCATCATGAGTTCTTGAAACCAAATCAAAGGAATATAGGAAGCTGCCTTATACCAAGTCTGACCATTAGTCTGTCTAGCTCAGTATTGTTACACTGACTGGCAGTAGTTCCCCAGTCAGGAGTCTTTCCCAGCCCTATGTAGAGATGCCAAGGATTGGACCTGGCACCTTCTGCAGGCAAAGCAGATTTTCTACCACTGAGCTATGGCTCCATCCCCTTATGAGTCAATCATATGAGTCATAGCCAACTAGATTCAATGGCAATGAGAAGAAATTAAATTGAGGCAAGTTCTATGGAATATAAGACCTCTTCAGACTTGAACTGTAGGCATATTCAGTCATTATGAGCACCAGTGGCACTGATGCTTACATCTCAGAAACCGGGGAGAAAATCCTGCCCTGCCATGGTCACTCATGGCCTCAAGCCAGCTGCTCACAGTTAAGGCTCCATTTGTCTGAAAAGAGAAGTGCCATAACCACGATGGCCAGCTCCTCCCTAAGTGGCAATCTTGGCTTCTTTTTACTGACCTTCTTTGCTTTAAATCTGTGTGTTGAGGCATCACGTGGCCTAGTTCATACAACAAAAATATCCAGAAGGATCCTTTTGGATGGTGGATGAGCAGGCAAAGGTCCTTCCTTCCCATGAACTCAATCATATATACAAAGTGCCCTCCAGCAAGGCCTATGAATAGGTTGCTTTTCCCGGGGGAAGGATCATGTGATTTGGGCATCTGTACATGTAAGCTTTTGCACCAAGTACCTAGCTCAGATGTTATGTGCATGGTGCAGAGGAGGGGCACGTTGCATATACTCATATACCAGGAAAGTAATATTGCCAGCCCAGTAATGATGACCTGTATATGAAATGGCTAGAAAATAAGTGCTGTCTCAAAATAGCTGTTTCTTCTGCTCATTTACAGTGGTGAAAATGGGGGGACATTTTGGCATGGGGTGGCAAAGAATGAAAAATTGAGAGGATGAAACTTGTTGGCTGGTCCTTTTTTGAGCAGCGGCCAGCTACTGAGCAAAGAGACACCTGTTAAAGTGGTGATTCTCTTATTTTTTAGCACGGGGAGAGCAACAGTTCTTATCTAACCCCAGCACAGCTTCCCTCCAGTGCCGGATGCTGGTGTTGAGAAATGTTTCTTTTTAGAACCTTATGTTTCTTTTTAGATTGTGAGCCCTTTGGGGACAGGGGACCATCTTATTTATGTGTTGTTTGTTTTTCTATGTAAACCGCTTGGAGATCTTTGGTTGAAGAGCAGTATATAAATATCCATCATCGTTGTTGTAGTAGTAGTACCACCCCACGCCACGCCACCCCCACCCCTGCCCTCAGTTATCCCTCGGAGTTATGCTGTGTCCCATTGGTGACCACCATTTTCCCCATAACCCCTCTCAAAACAATGACATAAGGTGGGGGTTGTGGAAAGAAATGGCTACTGCTGTAGGAGTATCACCAGTGCTGCCACTAGCTGTAGGAGTATCACCAGCACTGCCACTAAAATTACTTTAAATAGATAAATAGCAGTGACATTTTACCTTCTCATTTCATTATTGCCCTCCAATCTGCCTTCAAATATTTTAAAATTCTCACTTGAATTTTTGGCTCAACTCTATGGCTGATGTGCTGTGCAGCATACTGTCACCATAATGCTCTTCCCCACCGCTGCTGCAGTCTCATAAGCATCCCTGATACCATTCAGAACCAATGGTTGCACAAGCTATGCTACCACACTTTCCCCCATTGCAGTGAATGGGGGAAACCGTGGTAGCACTGCTTGTGCAACCACTGGTTCTGAAGAACATTGGGGCTGCTTATGAGTCTGCAGCAGGCCCAGGGTGGTCGTGCCAGCCTATGAAAATTATCTTTTACTTTTTTTTAACAAAAAGAATAAAAGTTGAGATTTGGGGGGCTATAATGTGACACAGAAGACACCCTATAATGTCCTGAAGGGCACTAGCCATAAGTTTTTTTTATTGCTACTATAAACTATAGTGGCAATTTTAGGAGATCTGTGTGAAGGAGGGTTCATTAGGCTAGTAACATGAAAGTAAAAAAGTTGATTCAGCATGACTTGGTCAGGGTTTGGTAACCATTTTCACTTCAATGAACCACATTTTTTGTAATTAACTTTTGGAACATTGTATGAAATGGTTTTCCTGCAATGATGAAATTATTTTAATTTTGGAGTTTGAACATTTCTATGTGATTATTGTTGTTATTACAATGTAGTTTAATTACAGATATACATGAACAATTTTTGCCTTAACTGTAATGACAGACAAGTATTTCCTTGACCACAATACAAATAAATGTCTTCTATAAAGATTCTGGGGTTATTCTGATGATCACAAAAATCGGGCTAGGAAAGCCTAGCCCGATTTTTGTGGGTCGTCAGAACCACTGGGCTTGCAGCCGAGCCCGGTGGTTCTGGAGTGGTTAACCCACTCCTATAGCCCGCCCCTTAGCTGTGCCGTGGCTACTTGCGACTAGACCCCTGGCCGGGAGGCTCAAAAGCAGCCTCCTGGCTCGGGGGGTCTCCCCAGTATGCCCTGCGTGCTTGCGCAGGGCATACTGGGGCTTCCAGGGGCTACGTGGCCCCCGAGCTCCCCAGCCCCTGTCGGCTCCATTTTGGAGCCAGCAATCGTGTGGGTGGCCGATTCAGCCACCCAGGGCTCCCTCCCTGCTCGTGAGCAGAGAAAGCGGGCTTAGCCCGCTCTTCCCGCTCACTTCCCCAAGCCGGGTCTCACAGATCGTGAGAATAATGATACACCTTTAGAGCTTCTGAAGATCATTGTGAGGCGTATTCAACATACAGATTAATGTATCTCTGTATAAAATTGCAGCTGGAGTGACAATTGAAAACATCTGTGGTAACAAGTTCAGTTAAAAACTAAAAGAAAATACTAAATGCTGGCAATATTTTGACAATTGGAATTGAGACTTTGTACCAATGAATATTAAGCATGACATGGGGAGGAGCAGTGAATTGCTCAGCACTTGTGGAAAAGAAACTGGGGATAATTTAAATGTTCTCTAGTAAGTGACCTAAAAATGGATCTGCATCTTGTGGATTATGGTTAATATGAGAGTTGCCACCCAAAGTTGTTTAAAGTGAAATACAAAGTGAATTGTGGGCTTCATCTTTAGTAAAACACTTGAAGGATTTCATAAAAAGCCAATGGAATTTTGATAAGAGTCGCAAAGCTTCTCTGGAGGTGGGGTTCCATACATCCCTAGATTATCATCAGATTTTGCCTGAAGTTCAGAATGAATTTGGAAGTTTCTTCTCATGGAAAAACACTTGAGAGATTTTGAAGTAAGTCAAAAGAGATTCAGTATGACATTTAGAAACTTTTCACTAAAAGTGGTTTAAAAAGACATCTGCTGAAGGAAAATAACATATGAAAGCTCACTTGCTAATTATTATTATTATTATTATTATTATTATTGATAATAATAATATTTCTATACTATCCTATCCATCCAAAGGTTCTAGGCGGTGTACAACAATCAAAATTAAAAAACAAACAACCATTTAAAACAAACTGCTTAAAACAATTAAAAAAAAATTAAAAAACTGCTTAAATCCAGTTAAAATATTTAAGAACAATTAAAAAAAAACCTTGCAAGGCCCTGTACTCCCTTGAAGGCCAGCAATGAGCCTAAACTACAAATTTCTGCCAGGAGTGCATTCCACAGCCCAGGAGCAGCTACAGAGAAGGCCTGGTTCTGAGTCGCCACCAGATGTACTGGTGGTAACTGGATAGGGACGTCTACAGATAACCTCATCATACATTGGGGATCATACAGAAAAAGGCACTTTCTAAGGTAACCCTGACCTGAGCCATGCAAGGCTTTAAAGGTAATAAACAGCACATTGTATTTTGCAAGGGAACATATTGGCAGCCAATGCAAGGGTTTTAAAACAGGCATAATATGGTCTCTCCAGATTACGCCAGAGATAAATCTGGCTGCCGCATTTTGAACTACCTGAAGTTATTGAACTACATACAAAGGTAGCCCCATGTAGAGTGCATTGCAATAGTCAATCCTGGAGGTTACCAGATGATGCAGCACTGTTTTGAGGTGGTTCTCTTCAAGGAATGAACATAGCTGTCGAATCAGCTGTAGCTGATGGAAAGCGCTCCTCTCTATAGCCTCCACCTGAGATATCAGGGTGAGGCCTGGATCCAAGAGCACTCCCAAGCTATGTATCTGTTCCTTCTGGGGGAAGTGTAACCCCATTCAGCACAGAAAGCTCTAACTCATCCCTCAAATTCTGATTCCCCCATAATGAGCACCTCCATCTTGCTTGGATTCAGCTTCAGTTTGTTGTCCCTCATCCATTCCATTACTGCCTGTAGGCAGGCATTTGGGGAACGAGGCCATTTCCTGATGATGATGATGACAACGACGAGGAGAAATAGATTTTGGTGTCATCAGCATATTGAAAACACCTTGCACCAAATATCCTGATGACCTCACCTAGTGCTTTCATGTAGATATTAACAAGCATTGGTGACAGAACAGAGCCCTGAGGGATTCCATATAATAGCTCCCATTTTGAAGAGCAATCATCACCAAGCTCCACCATCTGGAATCTACCTGAGAGATAGGAGCAGAACCTCTTCAAAAGAGGCCTCCTATACCCAATTACCTCAGGTGATCAAGAAGGATACTATGGTCGACGGTATTGAATGCCACCGAGATCCAAAGGAACCCTCTGTCAATCCCCAAGTAATCATCCATCAGGCCGACCAAGGCTGTCTCAACCTCATAGCTTGCTCTAAAGCCAGGTTGATATGAGTCTAGATAATCAGTTTCTTCCCAAACTGCCTGGAGCTGGTCAGCCACCACACTCTCAATCACCATGCCCAACCATGAGATATTGGAGACTGACCTATAACTATCCATCACTAAGGGATCCAGGGAAGGCTTCTTGAGAAGCAGTCTAACCATTGCCTCCTTCAAACAAGGAGGCACCCTACCCTCCCTCAGCAATGCATTTATGATATTAACTAGGCTACCTCCAACAATCTCCCTGCTAGATAGAAGCAGCCAAGCTGGGGAAGGATCCAGAGAACAAGTGGTAGGCCGCAGAGCTCCAGGTAGCTTATCCACCTCATCAGGCATCACAGATTGAAACTGATCCAATCTAATACTGCAAGAGGGATTGCTGGACACCCCCTTAATAGACTCTGTAGAAATAGTGGAGTACAAGTCAGCCTGAATGCAAGAGATTTTATCCACAAAGACCCCATTAAAAGCATTACAGCAGAACATAGTCTCCAGGGAGTGATTCAAAACAGAAGGAGCTTGAATTAAACTCTTCACAACCTGGGATAACTCTGCTGAATGTGAACTGGCAGATGCAATGCACACAGACCAAAAACCATTTTTACCGCATGCACTGCCACCACATAATCCTCCAAATGGGTTCTTTGCTGTGTCCTGTCAAATTCGAGCCAAGTTCTCCTCCGCTTCCATTCCAGTCACCTACTTTGCTGCTTCAGCCCCTGTAACTCCTCTGTATACCAAGGGGCCAATTGTAAACCAGGTGAGAAGGGACACTTAGTCCCTTAGGAATAGTGTCTACTGCCCTGTTCCAAGTTCCCACCAGAATCTGATTGATTCTGCCAGTGACAAAATCACTGGCAGCACTAACATCCTCTTTTGGATGTACTTTATCATATCTGAAAGATAGTTCTATAAACTTCAGCTTCATTTCTTTCAGCTGCTCCAAAAATTTCAACTTCTGCTGACACTGATTGATGTCCTAAAGAAGCTCTTATGGTTCTAGGGAGCCATTACACAACTCCCCATCCCCCTTCAAGAGCTCAGTTGTTCAAGAGCCTTTAGACTCCAGAATGCGCCTCATGCTTTGGAAAGGGGTTCTGCAAAAGTGTAGACAGTTCCTGTGCTGCAGCCACGGGCGTACCGTATGTCAGACAAAAGGAGACCATTGTCTCCCGGCCTGGCTGCCTCAAAGGACCCCCCCAAGACCAATCTCATCTCCCATGGCTCAGGCAGGGCACATACTCACCCCATAGTGCCTGCCTGCCCTGATGCTTGCAGCCACCCACGGGCCGTGCAATGGCCAGCGCTGCCTTGGAGCTGCATGGATGCAATTGGTGGGGGGAGATCTCCCTTGCCTTCAAAAAGCAAAAACAGCTGCTCCTGCACACCCTTTCTCTTCCATCTGGGCAGGAGCAAGGCAGGTTACCTGCCACCTGCCTGCCTCGTGCGCTGTGAGCAGCAGGAGTACAACAGGCAGGTGGGAAGGAAGTTTGGCAGCGGTGACGGATGGTGGCAAAAAAACAAAAAAACAAAACCTTGCACAAAGGAGACAAGGAGTACTGGGATTGTTGAGAAGAAGCTCCAGAGGCTGCAGCAACATTAAGACATTAAGAAATGTATTTCAAGAGCAACTTGTACACATAAGGGGGGCAGCAAGAAAGAATGGACAGAAGCGTTTAAGAGAGTTGGAGGGGGATTGGAAAGAAGCAGCAGAGGACATTCTTTTTCACAGAAAAAGCTCTACAGCATTGTGTAAGAAGTTTCATTTCTGCTGCAAATTACAGAGCTTGTTGTTTTATTATTAGAAACCCCATGATCTCGGGTAGAGAATGAAGGTTGACACCCACTGCCTGTTACTTTCTCCCCGTTACCCAAGGTGTAAAGCATTTTTCCCCTTGGGAAAAGTGGAGAAATATGCACAGTGGAAAGACTAGTAGCAGAGGCAGGATGTGAGCCCTATTTTGAATCAGGTCCCGCTTGAAGAGGGTTGGGCCAACTCAAAATGCAGCCCACCTTTGCAAATGTGAGGAGTTAGCATTTCAAGGCCCCACCCCCACCCCCCGCCGCTCCCTTTGAAGTTTCAACCAATCATCTCTAACTTGGGAAGAATGCTTTCTTTCTTTCTTTCTTTCTTTCTTTCTTTCTTTCTTTCTTTCTTTCTTTCTTTCTTTCTTTCTTTCTTTCTTTTTCTTTCGCTGAATAATAGAAGAAAATCTTATGGGTGTGTGTGTGTGTGTGTGTGTGTGTGGTCAACTTTTTATAGAATGTGTCCAGTTTGGAACTCCTATACATATAGAAACAATATGATTTTAGTCATGTGAAGCTAAACACTGCACAATACCCAACATGTTTTGTGGTAAGTCAAAAATGTCCCTCAAGGGATACTGTATTTCTTGTATATTATGTTTTGCAGCACACCATTCTCTAATAGTGCTTTTCTAAGGGCTTCCTTAATGTTGCTATCATAGCAATGTTAATCTTTGTCAGTGATTGCTCTGCTATGCCCAAAGGGGATAGTCAGTTGCTGTCTATAGAAATTCCACTCTAGGAAAACACCTGTAGATTTACACCTTTTAACATCTGGGACCAGGCTGGGAAATCTGGGGACAAGGGTAGATGCCCATTTGCAGCTCAGACATGCAGATTTGCTTTGGGCAAAATAGAACGTCCCCTCCCCAAGATAACAGATAACAGAAGATGGGATTAAAATCTCCCTGGACTGCCTGAATAATTAAAAGACAATATCCAGAAAGAAACAGCAGATTGTCACCTTTCTGGGGACCCAGGAAGGATGAGGATATTTTGAGTAGACTCTATGGGGATCAAAGGAAGATACAACTATAGAGAATGAGGCTTACTGGACAGAGAGCTAGCAGTCTTTTGCCTACAAGCAATCTTTTGCCTAAAAGCAAGACTTGCTCATGAGCAATCCAAGGGTTTGCTGCCCAAGCCGCGGGGCTAGAGGCAGGAATTCTTTCCAGGGAGAAGGGACTGTCTGTTTGTGACTTCTGCTGCACAGTGAGAAGTTAAGACTCCCCAGCCATGATACTCCTTAGCAATCTTGCCTAACAAGCATACCTACTCAAGAGCCATCTCAGAGTTTGCTGCCAAAGCCGCAGGGCAACAAGCAGGAACTCTGTCCATGAGCAGGAACTGTCTGTGACTTCTGCTGCACAGTGAGAAGTCAAGACTTCCCCAGCCATGGTACTTTCACTCTCTGCCTTGCTCTGAGCAAACTGTTTGCTTGACCAGCCTGCCTGACTGCTAGAAGATTGCATTGCTCTCAAGCTCCTGTTTCCAGCTACAGCCTCTCTCCTTCAGCTGAAAGCCCCACCACTCTCAAGCCTCTGACCCTGGTAATATGCTGCTCCACAAGCCTTGGATCCCTCTTCCTTCTTCCCTACTAATTACTGCCACCCCCTTCCTAAGCCCTTCCTTCTTTCTCTGCTTCCCTCTAAATGTTTTATTAGGATTTGTTAGATTATTAGATAGCTGTAATTACTGATTAATTACACACATATGTTAGTTAGGCGCATTACACTACACTTTGAATCGGAAACATGTTTTTATTTTATCCTGATGAGCAAGTTTTTATAATAAAGCCCATTGAACTTTCTGAGTGTCTCTATCTCTCTATCTCTGTTTGCATGCCCAGATCCTACATGGTCACCATCTCCAAGAACCAATTCAGTTTGTGTATGATGTGACTTTGCCTCTTTCCCTCTGAGCATGTACAGAGTGTGAAACCAGGTGCCGTTCACAACAACAGGAAAGAGAGAAAGTGTGAAGACAGATACGTTTTGATTCTCGACAGCCAAATTTCTGATTGATGACAAGAACATGGTGTCTGAACCTTGAAATTGTCTCTTACTGCTGTCTGCTGAAGGTTGTTAAGATTTGGTTGAGAATAAACGATGTTAATTTTTAATCATGTGTCTGTGTTTTCATGGGTCTTGGAGGAGCAGAACAAGCCAAGCAAAAGGCAAGGTACCTAGACTTCTGAATGCTCTTTTCCCCTTTGGGAGGAGGGAATTCTGATGTCCCAATCTCTTACACAATACTGAGCAGGATGGATCTATGGTCTGATTCAGTATATGGCAGTTTCCTATGTTCCTAACAAATTGTACTACCTCTTACACAATCTTGTCAAGAAGAAGGTCTTCCAGAAGTGGTTGTGCAAAATTGTAAAGCCATGCAAACTACTTAGAAATGTATATTTTCTTGCACTACACTACTGCAACACTAATCTAGATCCTACTTGCTGCTTAAGCATGATGACAGATTTCCTTCTCCCTCTTCTAATCTCCGAATGCTGATCCTGTGTATCCATGTAGACAAGCAATGATAGGAGCTGTGATTGCTCCCATGTCCCACCTAAATTTATGGTTTGATGAAAATCAATACTCCGAATCAATCATTGTACCCCGACACCTGGATAAAGCTAAAGCCTGGAAGTAACCTTGGACACCTCTCTAAGTAAATTGTAAAATCACTGTTTGAAACTCCTTTTCAAACATTGCCTCCCAATTATTTCTGTTTTTCATTTTCTGATTTCTCCCCCACCCCCACCCCTTACTGTTTTGGAACTGAATTTTTAAATGTAACAATATGTCATTTTTTCCTCTTCTAGGAATGCTGAAGAACATTGCAAATAAATAATTATAGTAGATGCAGCACAACAGTCTGATAAAAGAAAGAGAGATCATGGCAATGTCTGCTATTTTATTTCACAGACAAAATTAAGTGTTTAAATATCACTGTGGAAGAAATAGCCACAATACAATGGTAGAAACTGAATAGAATTACAATGTTGTTGGTGTTCGAAGGCTGCAGAGAACAAGTGACTATTTTAATTGGGAAAATATCCATGTGTGCTGCACAGAAGACCTTCAACTCTGCTGAACATGAAATCGTTTATCCATTTAAAGTGAAGGTCATTTAAATCGTCTTGCTTTTGCAACAAGCAGCTGCTTTAATTATGTGGTGAAAAGCTCAAAATCAAGTACTTCCTTTATTTTTTTCATTTTAGATTGAATTGTGTTCTGTTAATTAAAACATGAGTGCTCCAGTTCTGTAACTGCTAACCTCCATGACTCAAATGTGTTCCTTTGGGACAATGCAGATCAAAGTCAAAAACAAATGATGTAGAGGTTAAGCAGTTTCAGCACAGAAGATGCAGTCTTTGAATTAATTTCTAGAGGAGAGATTAGACAGAAAGATGTTGCCCTTAGAAAATATTAACAAATTTTCCCATTTGTTGTGGGGTGAGGGGATCCTGATGTAATCACTGCTTCTTCTTCTTCTTCTTCTTCTTTTTTTTGACAATAAACCAGTCATTTTCAAATTATGTACTGGAACTGGTGGTTCCTCTGAAGATTCTCAGGATTCCTCAAGAAAAGATCAGTATTGCTGGGCTTCCCTGAAAGATAACTGGCCCAGCACTCCTGACCTTTCCTTGGAATGTGCAGCCACAAGTTAGTCTTGGATGGATTTAAAGGCACTAAATCTTGGATGGATTTAGTTCATGTAGGTTGATCAATTTTCCTTCCCTTAGAACTCTTCCCTGAACGCACAGAGGTTCTATGAATGCACAAGGGTTCTCATGGAAAGGGTTCCCTGAAATCATTGTGGAAAAAGTTTCCTGAAAGTAGAAAGGTGTTTCTTTTTATAAGCTCCTCTCTTCATTATAGGTTTTTATACACAGAAGACACCAAAAGTCTTGCATACTTTAATAATGAGGTTTCCATACTGCTCGTTTTGGCACTTTAGAATTGAAGCAAAACTGTAGAAACAAGTATTCAATATATATTTTTAAGTAGAAAAAAATATGGAACATGTTTTATGGGAGTGATATGAATTGTGCCAGCCACCAGCATTAACCTGTCCTCAGCTGCTGCTATAGCCCCAATCTGCTAGAGTGTAATATGAAAGTGCACCTCTCCTTGGATTGCCCTGAAACAATTTCCCCCCGCCCCGCCAGACTCCAGTGAAGACAGGATGTTTGTGATGTGTTCAACTAGGGCAACGCTAACTAACAAGGATCTGCAACAGTGCAATACTTAATGTAACATAGTGTGAGCAACTCGTCCCCCAGTGGGGGCAGCCTCACAATGAAGACTGCTTTCCCACTTCTGGGTGCAGCAACCAGATTTGAGACTGCCAGCCATGATCTGACTGGCATAATTTCCTCCTTGCCACACAGTTTCCTGTGTTGAAGGAGAGTTGCTGGAGTCACTGTCCTTGAACCCCAAAGAGTGGGCGAGCCAAACAACACCCCAAAGGTGGTCCTTTCCTAGACACCCTCAGCCACACAACTCTGAGAAGCTGTTACATGTACACCATAACAGTGCCTCTGGTTGAGCACCATTTGTTAAACTACTTCCTCAAAACTGCACTCACCTGCCAGTGTGAGCAAAACTATGCTAGTAAATGGTTCCCACCCCTACCTGCTAGGGGTGTGCATGGTACTGATTGTGAGCCAAATTCAAACCAGACCACCACTCCATGGGCTGGTTCAAGTCGAACCAGATCCTCCTTTACAAGCATAACATGCATACCCCTCAAACTGCTGAACCAATTTTGAACCAGTTCCATTTGAATCAGGGTCGGTTCAGTCCAAACTCAGATCAGTACCCCTTTTTTGGGGAGGGGGGGTGCTGGTCCGGTTCAAGTTTGAACCAGTCAAACCAGCCCAGTTTGAATTGAACCAGTTCCGCACATCATTTTTTCTCTGCCTCCATTGCGTCTGCTCAGTGCAGGCAAACACAGCTGTTTCGTGTGGTGAAAACATTGCTCCACACATCCTCCCAGACAATGGGGAAGGAGTCATCTACGGCTCTTTGTGATCGGTTTGCCTGTCGCTTTGCAGATAAAGTCGCTTGCATCCGTGCTGACATGGACTCCAGAGTTTTGGCAGTTCCGGCAGATGTGCCTCTGGTACCATCTGGTCCCGTTGTTTTGGATTCTTTTCAGTTGGTGCGGCCTGAGGATGTGGACAAGATCCTGGGCAGTGTGCGGGCGACTTCGTGCGCTCTTGACCCTTGCCCTTCATGGCTAATAAAAGCTGCCAGGGAGGGAACAGGCAGATGGCTGGAGGTGATCATTAATGCTTCATTAAGGGAGGGCAGGATGCCATCGTGCCTTAAGGAGGCGGTGGTAAGACCTCTATTAAAAAAGCCCTCCCTTGATCCCTCCAACCTGGACAATTATAGACCTGTGTCTAACCTTCCCTTCTTGGGCAAGGTGATGGAGCGTGTGGTGGCGTCCCAGCTGCAGAGGGTCTTGGATGATACGGATTATCTGGACCCTTTTCAATCTGGCTTCTGCCCCAGGTATGGGACTGAGACTGCCTTGGTCGCTCTAGTGGATGACCTACGCCGGGAACTAGACAGGGGGAGTGCGTCCCTGTTGGTTCTGCTGGACCTCTCGGCGGCGTTCGATACCATCGACCATGGTATCCTTCTGGGCCGCCTCTCGAGTATGGGGATCGGAGGCACTGCATTGCAGTGGTTCTGGTCCTTTCTTGAGGGGAGGGTCCAGAAGGTGGTGCTGGGGGACTACTGCTCGGCCCTGTGGCCGTTGGCCTGTGGGGTCCTGCAGGGTTTGGTCTTGTCCCCCATGCTGTTTAACATCTACATGAAGCCACTGGGAGAGGTCATCCGGGGATTTGGACTGAGTTGTCAGCAATATGCGGATGACACTCAGCTCTATCTCTCCTTGTCATCTGATCCTAGGGAGGCGGTGGATGTCCTGAATCGGGGGCTGGAGGCCGTGATGGGGTGGATGTGGGCTAACAGACTGAAATTGAATCCGGATAAGACGGAGGTACTGTTGGTCAGTAGGAGAGCCAATCGGGATGAGGAGATTTTACCGGTTCTGGATGGGGCTGCACTCCCCTTGAAGGAGCAAGTACGCAGCTTGGGGGTACTACTGGACCTGGCTCTGCTTTTGGAGGCTCAGGTGGAGGCGGTGGCCAGGGGTGCCTTTGCACGGCTTTGGCTGGTGTGCCAGTTGCGTCCCTTTCTTGAGAAGGCAGATCTGGCCACGGTTACCCACGCCTTAGTCACGTCGCGGCTGGATTACTGTAACGCGCTCTATGTGGGGCTGCCCTTGAAGAATATCCGGAAACTACAGCTAGTGCAAAACGCGGCAGCGAGGGTTCTATCCAGAGCTGCCCATTGGGAACATATCACCCCCATTTTGAAAGAGCTGCACTGGCTGCCAGTTTGTTTCCGGGTCCAATTCAAGGTGCTGGTTTTGACCTTTGAAGCCCTAAACGGTTTGGGCCCGGGGTATTTGAGGGACCACCTGCTCCCAAGGGTTGCTGCCCGCTTGACTAGGACATCTGGGGGGGCCCTGCTCCGGGTGCCAACAATCAGGGAGGCCCGGCTGTCGTGCACTCGGGACAGGGCCTTCTCTGTTGCTGCCCCTAGACTCTGGAATGCTCTCCCGGTGGCCATTCATTCCTCAGACTCCATCACAGCTTTTAGAAAGCTTTTAAAGACTTGGCTTTTTACCCAGGCTTTTACATAATCGTTTTTTACTGCTGTTCTTGTGTGTTTTTATTTGTTGTCTTGTTTTTATGCCTGTTTTTAGCTTGATGTTTTTACTGCTTTTTACTGTATGTTTTTAATTTTTGTAAACCGCCTTGGGGTTTTCTTTTAACGAAAGGCGGTATAAAAATGTAAAAATAAATAAAAATAAAATAAATCTCTACTACCTGCAAGCCAGGTGTCAAACATACATCAGTGAAAAGTAGGTGAAATAATCCCCATCAACAGCCAATCAGGTAAGAATAACATATTCCTATTTGACCCCATAAGGTAACCAGCTATTTTCTCCATGAAGAAGGGTGGGAGGGAGATGGATTCCCTACAGAGACTGTGGGAAAGGTGAGCAGGGCCCAACTATAAGGCTGGTACCCTGCCTGCAGCTGATTTGGCATGCAGCTTCATACCTGGTAGGTGGCATATATATTTGTTCTGCCTCTCACAAGGCTGGCCTCAATCCCTCCCACCCACCCTCTAGCTGCTTCAGGCATCAATGCTAGGCGTGGCAGGCTTTTTAAGGATCTACCATTCACATATCTTACGACTTAACCATTTGTTGAGAAGCATGTAATTGGATACAGATGACCCTATCATTTCATTATTAATTACCATCTAAAAGTCATGACTGAAGGTTTTTTTTCTCTTGAACATTAAAACATTTCTTCAAGTTAAAATGAAGAATCCACTCTCATTATCTTTTTCGTTTGCAAAATGGACACTATATTGGTACATTGACCTTGATTAACAGGCTATTCCTCTTCACAGTCCGATTTAGCACAGAAAAAAATCACTTTAATTAGCAGCATACTTCAGTGTGATTTTACATCAGCCATTTTTTTAAAGCTTAATATACCAATTGTAGGTATTTGACAGTGGACAAGCCAAAGTCAAGAGCTTCTAGACTCATGCATATTCCAAGTACAACAATCCTCTGAAGCATGAATGAAAGTTAAATGTGGAAGAAATGTTATGCTTACAAACCTTTTACTGGCACAGAGGAATCCTAATGATGCTGGGCTTTGCAGCTTGTAAAGCTTAGCTACCCCCAGAACCACTCTCAGGGGTTACATGATTTTCGTACCGTGGAAAACAGCTCTCCTGCATGCCCAATGAGCAAGCAATTTATGTCCAATGGATGGGGTGCCTATCTGAGGCTTCAGAATGATGTAGAGACATGGGATTTCCCTGGAATTAATTCAACTCTATTTTCTTGTAAACCATCTTGTCCTGTCCCACTGCTTACTCAAGTGCAGAAGGGAGAAAAGAGCTTAGCAAGGATTTCAGACATGACCAAAATTGCAACCAGAGCTGGAATTCTTTGCGGCAAGTACAAGCTAGAAAATGGACTTCAATGCTGGGAAATAGTGCATCTTACATCTTGATGATTTATTTCTTGCAATTCATTAAAACTCTTTTCTCTGAAGGGTTTTAACTGTTGTGTTTTTGCTTGGGATGGCCTGCTAAGCAAAAGGTTCTTTGATATTTGACAGGATCAATTCCACTTACAGGTCTGTGGGAAAATCTCTGAGAAATTGTGTGATTGTTACTGGAACACTTTTGGCTTCCTTCAGAATTCCTCTGTTTGTCCTGGAAAAGAAGGAACCTCCAAATTCTCTTGGAATTCTACTTAAGGCAAAATCTGGTGATGAAAACCAAGGGTTGTGCAGAACACACACACACACACACACACACACACACACACACACACACACGGGGTATCACTCATTTCTGTTCATTGCCTTGCTTCAAAATCCCTCAGACAATTTGCGTGAATAAGAAAGAAGAAAAAGTCTTCGGTTTCCTCTTTAGGCCCTATCGATCCCACAGCATCCCTCCAGTGGCTGTTGCTGTTGTCCAGCTTATGTTTCTTTTTTAGATTGTGAGCCCTTTGGGGACATGGAGCCATTTTATTTATTAATTATATCTATGTATACTGCTTGGGGGACTTTTCTTGAAAACCGGTGTATAAATATTCATTGTATTCGTATTTGTATACAAAGGGGCTGAAGAGAAACAGGGCTACCAGTGCTATACCAGCTAGAGCTGGATGATGCCAGTCATTTCCTCTCAACCTCCCTTCCATGTAGGGTTGTTGTGGGGGAAAGTGAGAAAGCCCAAGTTTGTCCTAAGGATATTGGAGGAAGGATGGAACAGAAATACAATTAATAACAATAAGCTAAAGAGATAATATGACCATGTTGGCAATCAGACCAGAAGAACAGGGCCCAATTTGGGGGAACACAGGACACCACCAGGGCACCACCTGGGGGTGGGTGAGCCTTTTTTCAGTCATTAAAATGTAAAAAGTATATAATTTTTTAAAAAAATAATAATAATTAAAAAATATAGGCTTAGAAGAAACAAATGTGTTTGTATCAGCAGAACTTGTGGGCTCAACTCCTGGTCTGTTTCCAATGACAGGGCTCAGCAATGCAGCACTTGAAAAACTAACAAAGAATAGATTGCCTATGAGTGCACGCAAAGTTTTTTCTCCCTGTTACTGAGTATCTACAGACCATGACCTGGGATCATAAAACAGGGGCTGACATCCAGACTAATGAAGTGCTCATACAACAATGCTGCACTGGTGCTATCGGGAGGGGTGATTTTCTTCAATCTCCCTTTTTGTTAGAGAGCCTAGCCTCCATCCCTTACAAAGCAGAAATTCCTAGGGTTCACTTGGGAAAACAGAATGGCTGATATCCATACTAATACTGTGCTTGTGCAAGGATGTTGCACTAGCACAAGAATGTTGTGTTAGCTAGATACACTGTCAGGAGCTTGCATTCCAGACTAGTGTTGCTTCCTTGATCAACAGGTGCAGAAGAAGATGCCCAGGTCCTGTTCCACTGTCAATGCACAAGCAATGTTCCACAACCATTAGTCTGGATTAGGAATGTGCACAAAATCAGAAATGCCCATTTGGCTTGAAACCAAACTAAATTCAAGCTGGCCCAGCCTGGCCTGGTTCCATGCATACTCAAACCGGACCCGGTTCAGTTTCAACTGAGCTGGGGTGCTTCTGTAAAAGTAGAGTGAGCAGAAGGGGATTAAAAAGGTACCTTAGAAGTGCCACCAGCTGCAGTGGCGGCTTTCCCCGCACCCCGTTGGCTCCCCCACCCACCCAAGCCAGCCTCCCCCTGAATAGCCTGGGCCAGTTTGGGCCTGGTTCGGGGCTCTGTGGGCCAGGTTTGTAACCACGCAAAGGGCCTCTGTGCATGCATGGAGGCCATTTTAGTGACCTCCATGCCTGCACAGAGGCCTGAACCAGGCTCGAACCAGCCCGGGCTTCTCAGGGGGAGGCCGGTGGGGATGGGGGAAGCCAACAAAGCTCCTGCTTTCTCACTCTGTGGTCGACAGTGGCAGCACTTTTAAGATACTTTTTAACTCCCTTCCCACCTCCTCTGCTTTGACAGAAGCCCCTCTGCCCCACCCTTTACCGGTAAAGGGGAATCCTCACCAGATCCCCCTTTACCAGTAGAGTTCTGAACTGGCTTGAGACCCAGTTTAGTTTGACCCAAAATCTTTGACCTGGCTAGAACTCGAGCCTGGCCCAATCTGAGCCAACTCACATACCCCTAGTCTGGATGTCAGTCACTGACTGTGAAGGGGGTATATGATTGTAGTGTTGTTTTGACTCCAGTGTAATAAATGCACTCAATAACACATAATAATAGGATTCTTTACATTGCATGGCTATATTCCATCTTGCATCCTCTTGTTCTGATGTATTTTTTACTATTTAAAATATGCAATAAAAGCATTGACCATACACATGCTTATGAAAGAGAGAGAGAGAGAGAGAGAGAAAATGCATCTTGGAGCCCTTTGTTGCATAATGAATTTGCTACAAATAGAACCCATATTGTACAGAGCTGGCCCGTCAAACTGAAAGAGCTAGCTGGAAATAATTGGCGGACACGGCTCAGCTCCATCTAAATTGAATTCAGTGGCATTGCACATTTATTTATCTGAAGAATAGCTCATAACTTATATGGCTGCTTTTCTGAAAAAGATATGGAGTACAAAGTAAAATCCCCACACAACGGCAACTGAGCATCTTAGTCTTCTTAAATTTTGTCGCAAGGAAGTCTGTGATGGTAAATGCTTCTCTAACTGTCTTTCCTATAAAGAATTAATGCCATTCTTTCTAGGTGTTGGAGAGAAAAAGAATAATTATTGTTTAGAAGGGTACTCATCTTTAATTCATTTCTCCCCATCTCTTATAGTTATTTCTCTTCTGCTACACAAAGGAACTAAATGCAGCAAAGACAGTTTTTTTTTTTAAAAGGGATACCTTATTTAATTTATACATATTAGGATTGCATATAAGACATTATTATTGTCTATTAAACATTATTAATGTCTAAAAGTCCCTGCTTTTAAGGTAAGCAAGAGAGGAAATTATGGTCACAATAAAAGGCTTGCCTGGATTTGTTTTATGAGCTGCAAAACCTAATTGTTATGATACTTTTACAAATGAGAACCAAACTGACACTGTATAGTCAAATTTAAATCCTCCAAAATTAACTTATTTGGTTTGTCCAAGCCCAGTACACTTAGTAGATTTGCAAGTGAAAGCTGTCATGCATATTTGCTAGACTGAATGCAAGGTGCTAGGGGTGGGGGTGAGGATTCTGAAAGGATGATCAAATCCCATAAAACCATGGAATCATTTTCTGCCAATGCTGTCAAGAAAAAATGCCACAAAATTAATCAAGAAGAGGAACTCATATAGGCAGAGTGAAACCCAAAATTTGTTTTGCCAAGTGAAAAAAGTATTATTTTCAGGACATTGTGCAATATTCTCCAGTCTCTATATATCAATTTGATCTGTCTACCTATTGAGAGTATGAAACATTGCTATTTAAGAGGGGTAGAAAAATGTCCTTAAAGAACTACCATCCAATTGTGAATATTCTAGAACTGAGCCAAAATGCCTCCCTGAGGTAGCAGTGCAAAAAGGAGCAAAGTTCTTCACACTTTCATATGGCAGCAATCACACTCCTGGGAGTCCCGGATTCCTACCAAGCTCAAGAGTGAGGGCAGGAAATGCTGGCCTTGCTCAGATCAACTTCATGGTGATGCTACACCATCATGTGACATTATTGCAAAGCCAATCAGGGTGAACACAATGTTTCCTGCTCTCACTCTGGAGCCTATTGGAGGAAGAACAAACCACAACAAGAAGACCACATTAGTTGCCAGAATTTATGAAAGCATGATTGCCATAACCACAGGGCCACAATATAGGTGACCATGATAATGAGAGTTGGGACAGTTTTGAGAAAACTTATATCCCCACTGGAACCACAAAACTCAAGCTAAACCACTACTAAGAAATTTCAGTTCAGCCCTCTTTACCTGCTCTGCGCTAGAATATTATATATCCCGCCCTTCCTCCAAGGAGCCCAGAGTGGTGTATTACATACTTCCCTCCCCCCAAATTCAATTTTTATTAATTTTATGTGTATTACATACTTAGGTTTCTCCTCACAACAACCCTGTGAAGTAGGTTAGGCTGAGAGAGAAGTGACTGATTCAAAGTCACCCAGCAAGGATCATGGCTGAATAGGGATTTGAACCCGGGTCCCCCCAGTCCTAGTCCAGCACTCTAACCACTACACCACGCTGGCTCACACTGTCTGGAACCTTTTTTGGGAACTGTTGTAGGAGATTGCTCTTAAGTATTAGCCAGATGCAAATATTTTCTGAATTTTGAAGGATGCAATAAAATTTCATCCTAGTTTGGTTACATTAAAAAAGGGGGAACTCCTAATATCCTTTCCAAATAGAAATACAAACTTGTGTGGGTACACAATTAAGACATGTTCATCGGCAGAATGTATAATAAAACTGTTCTCACGAGCAGCCTATCGCTGAATCCCAGCACTCCCTCATAGCCTAACCCTATTCTGAAGCACGGATTCTAGCCAAGGTTGAGGGCTCGAGTGTGCCCTTAACCTGATTGCTCAGATCATGTGTTATTTTGGACTGCACACAGCCTGAGCAGACACAGAGACAGGTGCCTACAGTGCGCATCTCACAGGAGAATCCCCCTATGCAATGTGCTCATGACATGGTGCATTGTGGGATTCCCAGAGGAAATCCAGGTATTGCCCTGGCTTCTGGAGATCCATGCTGACAGCAGCAGCATTGATCATGTAGATATGCAATAGGACACCCGAAGAGGACAGCATTCATCTGGGGGGAAGGTACGTTGGGGACAACTTTCCCTCCCACCCATCTACCCATGGGGTCATATGAATAGGCTTGTTGTCTTGATGGAATAAGAAATAATTCATCAGAATGGGCCTCTCCCATTGTTCTTGTGAGGAAATCAAATGGTACACTTCAGATGTGCATAGATTTAAGAGATATGTAATCTAAACACAGTAGTGATACATATTTTACCATACTTTCCTGTGGTAAAGTCTAGATAGTAGCAAAACATGTTAGAATACCCCAGAGGAGCAAATAAAATATTACTTTTGTAAAGACTTTTACAAATAAAATTTATCTATTGTTTACAAAGCAGAGGCACAATATGCAAATAAGGTATTTGGCAACCTTGATACCACAGGGACTGAAGACAGCTCCAAGGGAAAGAGAGAGGAGGACAGAACAAGCTTGAAGGCCTAGTGCTAGTCAAATAGTCTAGTAACTGGCAGGCTCTGGATTGAAAGAGGAAGGCATGAGAGAGAATGAACAAAAGAGGGAGTAAAGAACAACTTTTATATCTGTCCAGTAGTTTGCTGTCCCATTAGTAAAGGTGTGTGTCTCAATCAAGGGTTTTGCCAGAGTGCGAAGGTTCTGCAAGGGTGGCAGGCAAGGAAAGACAGCAGGGTGCTGGCTTGGCACCAAGTCCTATAAGGATAAAGCACTCTGCATGCTAACAGGCAGCCAAGGGGAGCACCAGGTCTGCCAGGGCCTATGACCCAGGTATGGGTTAGCTTGTAACAAGCCCACAAAGGGAACGACCCTGCTCCAGTAGTTTCATTCCAGGTTCCAATGATTCAGCTCCAAGGAACTGTGGGGTTCCCAGGCAGTCCCATATATAGGGTTTAGCCCATCATATGGCCAATAGGGAATGACCCATGGACAGTGATTTCTGTCCCAGGCTAAGTTCCCCAAGGATGTCCAGGGCAGTCTTATACATGTCCCTGCATTAAAATCTCACACAAAGATTACCACTCACACACAGATGACACAGGGATAGTAACTTGAGCTCTTCAGTTCAGGACAGAGATCAACAGACAGTGCCATCAGAGTCCCATGCAGGAAGTCACACACCTGTGTTTAAAAGCATATATATATAGAGGGGGTGTGTGTGTTCTTTTTTTCCTTCTGAGGTCTTCTATCAGTGGCTGCAAAAGTGGGAACGTTTAAGTAGCAGAGCAGAAAATTAATTGTTGATGCAGGAGATGTGTGGGAGGAGAGGCTGTTATTCCAAGGAATTGCCAAGACAAAAGGACACTTGTAAGTCAAATATAATTAACTCTCTTGTGGCTTGCCTAATTGTAATTTAGGGTGTCGTTACTCAGGGATGGTATATTGTTCAAGACACTCTGTTAGCTCTGTCCAGAAACTGTCTCTTCAGGAATACACCTGTGTAAACTGCCCTGAGCTATTTTTGGAAGGGCGATATAGAAATCGAAATAATAACAACAACAACAACAACAACAACAACAACAACAACAGAATTAGTAAGTGAAAGAGCAAAGAAAATTAAAAATTGGACTGCTCCAGGGGACGATGAACTGCATGGCTTTTGGCTTAAACACCTAACAAGCCTTCATAAACAAATATCAAAACAGTTCAATCACATTTTGCAAGGAGCTGATATTGAACAATGGCTAACAACTGGGAAAACTCATCTCATCATGAAAGACCCAGCAAAAGGTGCAGTTCCAAGTAATTCTAGACCGATAACCTGCCTGCCAACCATGTTCCAATTATTAACTGGAATAATAGCAGATGAAGTGATGCAACACTTATTAACTAACAAATAGCTTCCAGTTGAACAGAAAGGAAATTGCCCGAACACCAGAGGCACAAAAGACCAGCTGCTGAATGACAAAATGATTTTAGAAAATTGCAAGAGAAGAAAAACCAATCTAAGTGTTGCATGGATTGACTACAAGAAAGCCTTCGATTCATTGCCTCACACATGGATACTAAAACGTTTAGAAACAACTGGTGTCAGCAAAAACATTCAGCTATTTATTAAAAAAGCAATGAGCATGTGGAGTACACAGTTAACAATCAATGGCGAGACACTTGGACAGGTTAGCATTAGAAGAGGCATTCTCCAAGGGGACTCACTATCCCCTCTGTTGTTTGTAATCGCCATGACCCCACTTTCACAAATGCTAAACAAAACAGGCCTCGGATACCAAACATCTAGAACATCAAGTCAAATCAACCAGCTGCTGTACATGGACGATCTGAAGTTGTATGGAAAGTCCCAGTCAGAAATCGAATCACTGCTAAGCACTGTCCGTATATTCAGTAGCGATATAGCAATGGAGTTTGGACTAGACAAGTGTGCTGCATTAATAATGAACAGAGGGAAAATAAGAAAAACAGAGGGAATAGAACTGCCCAATGGAAGCAAGATCAAGAACCTGGAAGAGAAAGAACATTACAAATACTTGGGCATTCTCCAGGCTGATAACATCGCACACACTGAAGTTAAAAGAAAAATGGGAAGTGAATACATCAGGAGAGTTAGAAAAATCCTCAAGTTTAAACTCAATGGCGGGAACACCATACAAGCCATAAACACCTGGGCTATACCTGTTATCAGATACACTAGGAATAATAGACTGGACCCAGGCAGAGCTAGAGACTCTGGATCGTAAGACCAGGAAAATCATGACCATCAATCATGCTCTGCACCCCCGCAGTGATGTCGATAGGCTATACCTCCCTCGCAGCTCAGGTGGAAGAGGAATGCTGCAAGTCCATCAAACAGTAGAGGAGGAGAAAAGAGGCCTTGAAGAATATATCAAGGACAGTGAAGAAGATGCGCTTCAAATGGTCAATAATGCGAAACTATTCAACACCAATGAAACAAAGCAGGCCTACAAGAAAAAACAAGTCAAGAACCGAGCAGAAAAATGGAAAAATAAGCCCCTGCATGGTCAATATTTGCACAATATAAGTGGAAAATCAGACATCACCAAGACCTGGCAATGGCTTAAGAATGGCAACTTGAAGCAAGAAACAGAGGGTTTAATACTGGCTGCACAAGAATAGGTACTAAGAACAAATGCAATAAGAGCAAAAGTAGAAAAGTCAACAACAAACAGCAAGTGCCGCCTTTGTAAAGAAGCAGATGAAACAGTGGACCACCTAATCAGCTGTTGTAAAAAGATCGCACAGACTGACTACAAACAAAGGCATGACAAGCTAGCAGGGATGATACACTGGAACATCTGCAAAAAATACAAGCTACCTGTAGCCAAAAATTGGTGGGACCATCAAATTGGAAAAGTGGTAGAAAATGAAGATGTAAAAATATTATGGGACTTCCGACTACAAACAGACAAACATCTGCCACACAATACACCAGATATAACTGTAGTCGAGAAGAAAGAAAAACAAGTCAAAATAATCGACATAGCAATACCAAGGGATAGCAGAATAGAAGAAAAAGAAATAGAAAAAAATCACCAAATACAAAGACCTACAAATTGAAATTGAAAGGCTGTGTCAGAAAAAGACCAAAATAATCCCAGTGGTCATTGGCACCCTGGGTGCAGTTCCAAAAGACCTTGAAGAGCACCTCAGCACCATAGGGGCCGCAGAAATCACCATCAGCCAGTTACAAAAAACCCCTTTACTGGGAACAGCCTATATTCTGTGACAATATCTATAACAACTGACAATAAAATTCTGGCATCCCAGGTCCTTGGGAAGGACTCGATGTCTGGATAAAACAAATCAGTCAATAACACCTGTCTGACTGTGTAAACAAGAAATAATAATAATAATAATACAGGGCGGGTGCAAACAGGGGTGGATCCAGGATGAAATTACAGGGGGTACAACAGGAATAACCACTCACCCCCCACCAATATAAAAATATTGAAGTTTGGATTTTCTCTCTCTTGCAAATGCACTATGCCAGGGGTGTCAAAGTCAAATCTGGTGGTGGGCCAGATTGGATTCCAATGAACATCTGCGAAGCCACACATAGTATTACACCACCTCGTGCCCACCTCGCATCACTTTCTGTCTCTCTCTTTCCCCACTTCTCTCATTCCCTTTCTGCCCCGCCCCAGCCCTTGCCCTGCCATTTAAATTGTTGGAAATTGAGTTCCAGTGCATTGACCTTTTGCACCAACTATCCTAATGACCACTAGGGGCATTCAGAGCAGAGATAGTGAGTAAGGGTCTCCTTACCTGTCCCTGCTTGCCTCTAGTCTATGACCCTTGATAGGACTCCTCAGGCATTTCCTGTGAGAGTCAGATTCCCTTCCTTTCCTCTTAGAGTTGTTCTATAGATTAAGGTTTAGGTCTTTCCTATCCAAAGTTTATTTCACCAATAAATCTACTTAGTATTTAGATTCTACAAAAATCTCCCTGTGTCTTCTCTAAATTCTGCATTCTACTCTGTAACTGGAGTGGGTAGCTTCTTTAGTGCTCTGCTAATTAATCGAGGTAAGAATTACAACCCCCAAAATAAATTAGCTGAATGCATTACTTATTACACCCATCACACTCAGAGGAATATTGAATGTTAAAAAAAATTTTTTTAGAAGAAATTCTGAACATACCTGCCAATACCAGATTTTGCATGCATAATCCTGCCACTCTCCCCTCTTACTCTCCCTTACAGAGGTGTTGCTAGGTACTTAAAAGATCCAGGGCTTGGGCCGACAGGGGCCCACAGCCTCCCCATATTTTGATAATTAAACCCTTTCATGCACTCTAAAGGTATCCAACATTCTCCTCCCCACTAGTTTACTTCACCAAGAATTAATCTACTTTTTCTCCTGCAGTCAATACCCACACACGGTTTAGAACCAGTGTGGTGTAGTGATTAGAGTGTTAAGACTAGGACTGGGGGACTTGATATTCCCCAATCAGCCATGAAACCCACTGCAGGACTTTAAGAGAGACACACTCTCTCTCCTCCAAACTTGTCTCACAGGATTGTTGTGAGGATAAAAGTGGGGAGGAAGATCATGTACACCACCCTGAACTCTTTGGAGGAAGAACAGGATATGTGACATAATAAAAAATATGTGTCTATAACATATACATATTTATATTGACTTTTAGCCACCTGCACTCCAATCCTCAACATGGAAACTCAGAAGCAAACTCAAACAGCTCTTTACACCTATCACAGCAGCAAGCAGCCCAGTTTGCATTTTGTTTAAGCCAGAAGCATAAACTATAGTGTATGTCTATACATCACAGTGCATATACAGTGTGTATAGTGTTTGTCTATATACTACAGAAGGAAGGGCCACCAATTTGATTTCAAACAGGACAGCAGAATGTCACATATAGTTACCCCAATTTCTTAGGATTTAAAGACAACCAAGCATTTCATTGGCAAGAGAGTTTTTAAAATGAGTTTCTTGTGATCTGATTTGCAAAGCCTTATTTTGAAGCAAGTAAATAAAAATAGACTTCTTGGTGGTGGTGGAGACTTAATGTTCATTTTAGCAATTTGTGAAGCTACTTTCAAGAAGTTGGGGTATTTTAGTCCATTACAAGCTTATTAAAAAGACAATGTGTGTTATTTATATATGAACTACTGTTACTAGCACAAAGCAAAATAAAATAGTAATGATTATAAAGGGAAAAATGTTGAGAAAAAACCATTTTCTCATATTTTGCTATTTAAGCCATGTTGCTAAAAAAGCAACATATAACTATATTTAATGGTGTGTGTGGTGTGTGTGTGTGTGTGTGTGTGTGTGTGTGTGTGTGGAGGGAGAGAGAGAGAAAGAGAGAGAGAGAGAGAGAGAGAGAGATTGAAACGCACATACAGAGACCAGATTAGAGCAAGAAGGAATTTAGTATCTTCAGGAACAAAAGGTAGAAACAAAAACAGATCCATTTTTTTCAGAGCATTTCTTCTTCTCATTCTTTTTAAAAAAATTAATAGATTTGAACTGACTAATTTCCCACAAGATGATATATTGTTGGGATGGAGAGGGTTTTTCTTACAAGTTTGTATTAGAACTGAAAATGATGTTTTTAAACTGTAAAACCCTTGCATACAAACACAAAGAAGAAACACATGCACAAAAATTGACATTACTTCTCTCGTGTCTGTGTGTGTACACACACAAGGGGGGTGGGTGGGAAGAGGAACACAGTCCTTTAAGCAAGTGGTTGGTTGCTTAATCTCTCTCTCTCTCTCTCTCTCTCTCTCTCACACACACACACACACACACAGAGAACAGACAGATAAGAGTTGGGTTTTGGTATGTTTTACTTCCCTGGAGGGAGACAAGCCCAACAGCCAGCAACTCCATTCTCCTCCTGGCAAATTGCAGTATATTCAGAGGAGGGGCAGAGCAGAAGACCCCAGGAGAACAAATCAGGCTGCTGCTGGAAAGAGCAGGAATAGCAGCAGAAAGTTAAGTTAACTCTTTTTATGAAGCTGCCGCCGCCGAGGAACTGCCTATCTGGATCCAAATCCACGGGGGGTGCAACTGCACCCTTGAAACCCACCCCACCCACCCCCGGATCTGCCCCTGGGTGCAAACAGATGGGAAGCTCCCAGGCTGCTTGCACCATCTCAGGTTTCCATGACTCTTCTGTTTGATCCAAATGAAGGCCAGCTTCCCTCCTTGCACCAAGCACTTGTCTAGGTGCAGTCATGCTGCATTTTGCTCGGTTTCAAAGCCAAATTTCCAAGATGCAGAGAAGTGTGTTGGTCAAGTTATGGTAGAGAGAATCACAGAAAAATTGCCAGGAATTCGGAGTGATTATGTATTTAAAAGGCAAACCCTTCTATGCTAGATCTACACATGGAGCCCATCCAAATAAAAGATGGACCTGCAGAAAAAAAGCAAAACATACCACTCACTTTCAGCAAAGGCCAAGGAAGACAGACAGTGCTTTAAAGAAAACAACATTTGGCATTTCTTATCTTTGCCTTTTGAAGGGTACAGTTGATAGATTTGATACAATCACATTTTCCCTCTTGTTTGTATATGCACACAGAACCCTAGCAAAGTGAGGTTCCCTGAAAATGTCTACAGATTCCATGAAATTCCTAAATAGGTGATGTTTCAAGTGAAAACACCAAATTCAAAATTCAAATTTCAATGACAACACTGTTCCTCACCATTATTTCTCTTGGCTGTTGGTCTGGTCTAATGTTTTTCATAGCTGGTGCATTTTTCTCCTTCCTGCATTAGTCATATGGAGATTCCTACCAACGATAATCGTGTAGTGAACGGGTTGATACCTTGGCATTATATATTCTATCAGATTTGTCTATGTGATGATGTCACTGAGGCCAAATGAGAACAACTGAAAGGGAGGGCAAGTCAGTCCAATGTCTTATTAGTCATATGAAAGATCCCATTGTGAACAGGATAAAAATCCCAATGTTATGTAGTCAGATTCTACTGTGTAATGGCAGCAGTGACACAATTAAGCTAATGATTGCATGTAATGTAAGAAATATAAATTAATGACTGAACTGAAGAATTCTTGGAAGTGAGAGAAATTTTTCACATTTTGAATAGGGATGTGCAAAAAATTTCGGGCACAGATCGATCTGTGCCCGAAATGAGCAATTTCGGGTGATTCGGGTCCGAACCGAATCACCCCCGATGTCCCCCGATATTTTTTGGGGCTGAGCCGAATCACCCCTGATTCGTGCCCTAAAAATTCAGGTGATTCGGGATGACGTCTCTGCATTTCCCGCCTTTTTGCCTCCATTGATTTCATTGCAAAAAGGTGAGATTTGACGTCAGCTCGAATTTCAGGTCCCAGGGGCAAAATAGTGGGGTGGGTTGGTAGTGCCTAATGGATGGAGGCTACCACCCAAATTTCAGGGGAATTGGGCAAAGGGCTGATTTTGGGGGGAATTTTGAATTTTTAGTGTCTTTGGGCAGTTCGGGGGCATAGCTTGGGATCTGGGCAAAAAGAGTGGGGTGGGGTGGTATTGCCTAATGGGTGGAGGCTACCACCCCAATTTCAGAGTGATTGGGCAGAGGGATGATTTTGGGGGAATTGTTGAAGTTTACGCGTCTTTAAGGTTTTTCCCCATAGAGAAGCATTGAGGTGTCAGCAAATGTATAGCTTCACGCGGGGGGCAAAGGGGTGGCCTAGAGCAGTGTGGGGTTGGTGGTAGTGCCAGGTAGGGTAAAGGAAGCTACCTGAATTTTTTCCAAGGATAGGGGCATAACGTGGGATCTGGGTCAAAAGAGTGGGGTGGGGTGGTAGTGCCTAATGGGTGGAGGTTACCACCCCAATTGCAGAGGGATTGGGCAGAGGGATGATTTTGGGGGAATTGTTGAAGTTTACGTGTCTTTAAGGTTTTTCCCCATGAAGGGTGTATTGCTTCACGTCGGGGGGAAAGGGGTGTCCTAGTGCCAGGTGGGGTTGGTGGTAGTGCCGGGTAGGGGCAAGGAAGCTACCTGAATTTTCTCAAAGGATTTGGGCAGAGGGCTGATTTTTGGGGAATTGTTGAAGTTCATGCGTCTTTAAGGTTTTTCCTCATAAGTTATAATGGAGCTTTCAGCAGCCCCATAAGTGCACTTGGGGGGTGCTGGGGTGGCCCAAAGAGAGTGGTGGTGTAGTGCACATAGGGTGCCAACCACCCCCATGGGTTTCTAACCCATGGGGTACAGGGTTCTGTTGTTTCTGAGGTTTTCTGAGTGTGGATCTTATGATAGCAAATTAGAGTGGATTCATGGTGTTTCATTGAAAATCTCATTAGCTATCATAGAATCCACACTCAGAATACCTCTGAAACAACAGAACCCTGTACCCCATGGGTTAGAAACCCATGGGGGTGGTTGGCACCCCACTACCACTCACTCTGGGCCACCCCAGCACCCCCCAAGTGCACTTATGGGGCTGCTGAAAGCTCCATGTATACCCTATGAGGAAAAACCTTAAAGAAACGTAAACTTTAACAATTCCCCAAAAATCAGCCCTCTGCCCAAATCCTTGGAAAAATTTCAGGTAGCTTCCTTTACCCTACCTGGCACTACCACCAACCCCACACTGCTCTAGGCCACCTCTTTGCCCCCCGCGTGAAGCTATACATTTGCTGACACCTCAATGCTTCTCTATGGGGAAAAACCTTAAAGACACGTAAACTTCAACAATTCCCCCAAAATCATCCCTCTGCCCAATCACTCTGAAATTGGGGTGGCAACCTCCACCCATTAGTCACTACCACCCCACCCCACTCTTTTTGCCCAGATCCCAAGCTATGCCCACGAACTGCCCCAAAGACACTAAAACTTCAAAAATCCCCCCAAAATTAGCCCTTTGCCCAATTCCCCTGAAATTTGGGTGGTAGCCTCCATCCATTAGGCACTACCACCCCACCCCAGTATTTTGCCCCTGGGACCCATTTTTCTTACCTGAATTGATTCAGATTTAGATTCGGATTAAATCCGAATCCGAACCGTATCAGGGGTGATTTGGGTAGCCCAGATTTGGGCACAGAACAGAACGGGGGTGATTCGGTTCGGGTCCTGAACCAAATCAATGAAAACCCGAATTGCACATCCCTAATTTTGAAGAGCTTCAGCTGAGACCTGTTTGTGAACCATAACACTTTTTAAAAATGTGTATATAGATCAGCGCTCTTAAAAATTATTGCATCATAAGAATGGTGGGAGATTCTCATCTGGAAGCACATTTCTGTATGCACAGCTGGCACATCTGCATATTGCAATGCTCATATGTCCACTGGATGGGCATTCCTATCCAAGGCCAGTGGTTGTACGTGATTATTAGTACATGAATAGTTCTAGATAAGAGTCGGAGATCCCCAAAAGAGCAAGACTTTTTACAATATAAGAAGAAACATTCATTGGACTGGAATTTTAAAAAGCCAATCATTTATAATGAGTTCAGCATGTAAATATAGAAAAATTAATCTCAAATGACACAGTGTAAGGGGACAGATTTGCTGACAGTGGTTTCCTTGAAAAAGGTTTTGCTTGCAAAATTATTTTGGCCTTTAGTTTTAATCAAGACAGAAACCAGTGAATATATGTAATCAATGCTCATCTGACTACTTCTGGTCCCTCTGTTCTTTAATGGAATATAATTAAAAAAACCAACAACTGTTATGTGAAAAACAAGGATTTTTTAAAAAGAATATATTTTTAAAAATTATCAGCTTCTAACATATAACACTTACATGCCTTTCAAATTTCCTGGGAACCATAAAATATTATTGACATTGTATTATAAGCAGCTTGTGGGAAGGTGATATTCTGTGTATATCCAACAGACATTCTTTATCCATATCTTAGTTCTTGCATGATTATAGATAGGGAGGTGGAACCAATTCTTTGCTTTTGTGACTGACCAGTCCATCTAGTGGGTTCAACTGAACTGGTTTGGGAATCCGCAGTTCAGTCCAAAGTCGGTTTGAATGCGGACTGAACCGTGGCGACCTGTCCACGCACATCCCTACCAAGGAGGAGCAGGGCTCTATTGTGTACACTCCCTATTGGAACAGTCCCATGAGTTGGTGACTGTACCACAGTGGGGATAGGATTTGTCTGTGTTTTCTTAGAGATTTAATATGCAAAAAAGAGAACAAAACAACACAATGACAAAAATAGTAATTGTCGTCTTTCATATTTTAGAACAAGGTCTACTATATACATAGACACATACACAGAGATAGGGAGGGAAGAGAGGAAGAGAGGGAGGGAAGGAGAACGTTTAAAAGTATATTATTCACCTTCCCAGTACATGTCAAGAGTGTTTCTTCTGAGCTACAAAATTAGTTACTTAAGCCCACTATACACCACTAGTGGCAGCTGTCACTGAGAATGAGTGATGTAAGTTGCATCTCCATCTCTCTCCATGGAACAGCATGGGAACTGGAAAACATCATAAAAATAAGAGTACATAATGGATTTTCAACAACTAAATGAAAGGCACTCCTCAGCAGCACAATTGTATTTTTGGAAATATCTGTCTTTCCAGTATAAGAATAAACCATGCTTTCCCATTCAAGCAAAATGTGGTGGGAATCAGTTAGAAAAGCACTGTTTTCCTCTAATTTTTGAGTGACTATAACTCAGCCATTTCTTCTTCCAAGAGAACCTCTATACTAAATTTCAGCTTTAGTACAGATGCTTTATTTACACAATGATCTCAAATGTCAGAGGCTGTCAGTTTGGATGATGTTTCTAATCTTTGTTGCATTTACCTTAAGCATTGTTGTTTGGCACCAAATGGTGTATTTGTTCACTGGAGAATTAACATCCTCCCTTGGACAACTGTTATTTCTATCTACATAATGTATGCAGATGGAATGGGGCTATATAGAAATTTCACAGCACTGAACATGTCACTTGAAATTCCAGGTACGCTTCTCCCAAAAGCATTTACTTATGGTAATTCAGTACACATTTAAGAATAAATCTGAAATATCCTGGACAATTGTTGATATCTTCTTTTAACCTGTCAGTCAAGCAAACATGTTGTGATGGTTTTGCGATAACTTGTTTGATCATTTCTTAAAATGAACACAATATATGGAGGACAGACACTGGCAGTCCTGCAGAAACCATAGGTATGCTAAATGGGGGGAATGAAGAATTGTGACTGCAACATGGATTTAATTTGGATATCACCCTGGCAATCAGGACAGTGACTAGTTTTCCACCCACCCACCTAGTGCCTATAGGGGAGCAGATGTCCCACTTCTTCAGTCCTCAGAGCAAGATGATGTGTTTATGCCAAAACTGAAGATTCAATGACCTGTGTAGCAGAGCAGAGCTTTTAGTCATATTAAATATCTCAAAGAAGCTCAATGCCATGTATATTCACGAAGTCTTCCTAGATATTATTAAAGAGGTTACCATTCCTACTGTGAAAAATTGGAGCAGACATAGGAGAATGAAATCTAGGACTATTGTTGTATAAGAAACACATTATTTTAGTGTTAATTTAAAGAAAAGCTATTTCAAACTTATGTCTCTTGGGGTTTTTATGCCAAAACGTGGATGTTGTTGGCATCCAGATTTATGCTGCACTAGTTCAACAAACAAAGGTGCACCCACACACAAGGAGGTCACTGAGTTCAGCAAATGCTCAGTCTCTTGAGCTCTTGGTCTGCTTGTGCAAGTATTATGCACATGTAACAAGGATATAGGATAGTTTTGCACCATTCCCTGTAACATATATGGACTAAGAAAGAGGTTTTAGGAGACACAACCCAGGTTGTGCAAGTCTCGAATACAAGCCTCCAACTTCAAAAGAACTAGCTAGCACAACATTCTTGCACTAGTACAGCATTAGTCTGTATATCTCTAATTGGAAATTGGAAATATAACTGGAAATGAGAAATGTCTATAACTGGAATTGGGTAAATATAGGTATATGTGGTGGTCATGGTTCTTTGTCTATTAGTAGTAGTGTGGGCAACAGGAGTCAAAATCAACTTGATGGCACACTTTACCTTTAGTACCAGTAGTAGTTTGGTCTAAATATTTTGCATACAGGATTAGCAAAAAGATATAACGGGGCACCTGATGTGCCCATGTTTATGAAGAAAATGACATGTGTAACTATTAGAAACAAATCCAATTGATGTCACATAAGCCCTATTCAAACAATGACCTACAAACCTGCCCAACTTTGGCCCTTCTGCAGATGTCGGCCTACAACTCCCATAATCCCTGGCTGTCGGCTACTGTGGCTGGGAATTATGGGAGTTGTAGTCCAAAAACAGCTGGGGGGGCCTAAGTTGAGCAGACGTGACCTGCATGATGCAAAGGCTTGCAGCATTTCTGATTGGCTTGCATTGCTGAGGGCATTCTAGGAAGCAACACATTGGCAGTGTTGCACAAGAGGTCAAGTACACAAATACTTAAAGTTCCATGCAGGCACTTAGGAGCACAACTCACATTGTTTCCAGTGTACGTTATGCTCCCAAAGTACAGGCACACAACTTTAAGCATTTGTGCACTTGGGCAAGACTGCCAGCGCTTCCTGAGTCGCCTGCAGCAGCATGGGCCAATCAGAATCCCCAGTGAAAGTATGAGCACTATGTGGGCCACGCTGCAAGTGCATTCAGGTGTCTTTGCATTTGTACATGTTTATGTGTGAATGACTGTACATGTGTTCATTTTAAAAGTGAACCTGGATGCAGTCCCTTTCAAATGCAGGCTACACATTGAAATGTACTACTTCAGGCACATGGAATGTAGTGTGAGAATAACGGTATGTGTGTTCAGATCTATATGTGTGTACACTGTACACAGATTGTATGTGCACTGTACATAATGTGGGCTTTACTGTCCATATTATGATAGCACTACATTGGACAAGACAGTAAAACCTTCAGTAGAACAGTGTGAACATAGAATACGAATATGATGAATATTTCTATCCCGCTTCTCAACCAAAATTCCCAGAGTGCTTTACATTGATTACATAGAAATGCTAGGTGACTGAAATGATGAACTTGCTTGTGCAATAGGACTGTGCCATATAACAAGGAACACTTTTATGTAGGATTGGTGTCCAATAGTGGGAAAGGGCATGGTTATTTTGGTTTGTGCTATATTTTCTACATGTTAAAACCCCCAACAACCCATATTTTAACAAGAAGTTATTAAAATATGGCAATTCTTCTGGAATTTGATTCTGTAACATTTATTCCAAGCACTCGATGTTCTAAAATCAGTCATGCTCCTGTAAGGAAAATATCTCACTTGATTTCCCCCCCTGATTTCACTAGTATCTCTTTGCTGCTTCTTACCACATTCGCCATCAAGACCAAATATTCAAGGTCACTTCACACAGCTTAGTTACATCTCAACATAGCTTAACCTGCCTTATTGACTGCTCCGTTAAAGAATGGTTTTATACCCCCATCTTTCACCTTTGTGTGGTTTGGATTCCAAATGTAGACCCAGGAATTTCCTCTGATCCCATCACAGTGCTTTAGCATCAAATAGAAAAAGGTTTAAATGCATTCCTTAGAACAGGAGAGATTTAGTACAGCATAATGGCTAGAACACTAAACTGTGAACTAGGAAGTTCTTGTTTGACATCTCACCTCTTCCACGAACTCACTGCATGATGTTAGGCAAGCCAATATATCTCCAAACGGTGTGGGGGGGGGGATGTGGCTGCCTCAAATCCCCATTATTTCCTATGGGAGGAATAAAAAATTGGAAAAATCTTCAGAAAATCATTAATAATCACAGAAGTGTCTGATTGCTTTGGGGTTTGGTGGGTGGCTGGCACCCCGGATGACTACCACCCACCCTGTTTTTGTGCCCCTAGGTGCTCTACATAGGGAGTAATGGGCCAGTTTGAGTCCCCATTATACCCTATGTAGAACCTTGGTTCAAATTGGGCTCGAATTCGAACCAAACTGCGGTGGGGGGTAGGGGTTGAGCAAAACCAAAACCAAACCTACCCACCCTGGTTTGAAGCTGGTTCGAATTTGAACCAAATAGGCCAAGCCATTTTTGTGCACATCCCTAGCTGCTGCTGCTGCCGCCGCCACCTGCCTGCATCCTGGCCTGCTTGAAGAGGATTCTGCCCACCCCCACTGAAATCACTGATTTCTGAATTACTGATTCTCTGAGCAGCTGAGGGGGGCAGGCACCAGCAGGCAGGTTTTTTTGTGGACTGCTGGCGAGACAGAGCCTGTGCCCTGTGTCTACCCCATCTGTCTCCCCCATTTCTTTTCCTTTTGCAGTAACAACTGCTGTTATTTTGAATAGTACTGGCATCTAGTGACTCAACTGCTGTGGACCCCCTCTCTCTGCCCCCCTTTAGTTTATCATTGTTTGGGGTAGCTGGGTGCCCACTGCCTGCCATGTGCTCATGGTGCTCAGCTATCCACCCATCCTGCCTGCTGTCAAGTGCCAGTGTGTGCTGCTTGGCCTGATTACCTTCCACTCCTGGTCAGACCAAAAGAAGACAACGTTGGACAGGTGAGCCCCCTTCTTTTAATCCACACACACTGGTTAGTTTAGAATAGGGCTTAGTTTGGGGGAGGGAATCTTAGGTAGGTATTAGGACTGCCTGAAGAGTTAACCACTAACGAATCCCTTCTCCTCTCTCTTTAGATTCACCCCATTGTTGTTGCTTGCTCTCCCCCCCCCCCCGCAGCCTTCCCCCCCAAAGCCTGTTCTTTACTTTGGGGTTGTTTTTTAGCTGCTGTGTGTGTCAACTGCAGTGCTAGCACTGTGTGTGTGTGGCACACACAGAATAAATCTTGACACACACACCCCAGACCCCTTACATAGATACCTACCTCCCCCCATTAGGGTTAGGGCTTAAATTGCAATCCCAAAGGTGTCTGGGAGGGTGCAAGGAAGGACTAGGGGTAGACTGGCAGAGAGAGGGATGGGTGATGCTGTTCATGGTGTGGGGCAGTGACAGGGGTCTATTCAACAAATAATCCCTGCCCCTGCTTTTCCAGCTCAGCACAGACTCACCTGCTCAGATGAGCCAGCAGTGCAGCCGGTTTTGGCAGAGAAGGAGTTAGGGAGTGGACCTCCCCTTCTAGAGAAGAGCATCTTCTTGTGGCAGCTGTGGAAGAGGTACAGACTGCTCTGGCTGCTAGCCAAGCTATATCATTCTCGCCATCCTCCCCAATCCCCCTGCACAGTCCAAGCCCTGGTCCAAGGATGAGGAGGAGCAGGAGGAAGTGACTGTGTTTCTGCTTCTGCCCTACCTTTCTTCAGGTGTGTTCCATCTGTGGGGCTGACTCTGCTGCTTTAAAGCTCAGGCTGGGCCAGGGGCGTGAGCCTCTTGGTGTGAGCCGAAGGGCGAGAGCACAAGGGCTCTCGTCCTTGTGGCTCTCAGCCGTGGGGTGAGCTGCCTGGGGCCCTGAAGATCTTTTCCTTCTGCCCTGAAGAACTGTCTTCCCACAATCAAGAAGCTAGCAGGAGATCACGCAAGTCTGGTCTTGGTTTTTTATTAAGCCAAGAAGCCGTGGTGGTTTATTCTGGGGAGATGTGCCTGGGGGAGCCAAAAAGTGGGTCTGGAGTGGGGGCGGCAATATCACGGGTAGCGGGCAGAGGGAGGTATGGCGGTGGGAGTTCGGCAGGCCGTTACAGGGGAAATCGGTCCAGGCAATTGAGGCCTGTTCCTTTTTCCGGCTCTTCTCCCAACCCTCTGACCCCAGGGAGCTCTGGGAACACTCCTTCGAGGATTAGGGTGCTGCTGCTGAATGCCAGGTCAGTTAACGCAAAAACATCTCTTATCCACGATCTGATTGTGGATGAGCGTGCTGACCTGGTATGCGTGACGGAGACCTGGTTGGATCCGCTGGGCGGGGTTGGTCTCTCTCAGCTTTGTCCTCCAGGTTTCCAGATCGTGCAGCAGCCCCGCCTCGAGGGTCGGGGAGGAGGCGTTGCAGTCATCTTTCGTGAGACTCTTCCCGTTTCCAGGTGCCCGGTCAGGCAATCTCAGAATTTTGAGTGTTTGTCCTTGAGGGTGGGCCTCCGAGATAGGCTGGGGATTCTGCTGGTGTACCGACCACCCCGCTGCACTTCAGTCTCCCTACCTGAGCTGGCGGGGGTGGTCTCGGAGGTGGCTTTGGGTTCCCCCAGGCTTATTGTTTTGGGGGATTTCAATGTCCACGCTGAGGCCCCCCTAGTGGGTGCGGCTCAGGATTTCATGGCCTCCATGGCAACCATGGGCCTGTCTCAATTGGTATCGGGCCCTACCCATGTGGCGGGACACACTCTGGATCTGGTTTTTGCCGACCGGGAAATAAATGATCTGGAGGTGGGGGAATTTGAGACCACTCCCTTGTCATGGACAGATCATCACCTGGTGGGGTTTAGTTTGACTGCTCCGTCTACCCTCTGCAGGGGTGGTGGGCCGATTAAGATGGTCCGCCCCCAGAGGCTTATGGATCCGCTTGGATTTCAGACAGCCCTCGGGGAGTTTCCAGTGTCCAGAGCTGGTGACCCTGTCGAGGCCTTGGTTGATCTCTGGAATGGAGAGATGGCCCGGGCTGTTGACACGGTTGCCCACAAGCGCCCTCTCCGGCTTGGTGGAGCCCGTTCGGCTCCTTGGTTTTCCTCGGAGCTTAGGGCGATGAAGCAACTCGGGCGACGGCTGGAGCGACGCTGGAGGAAGAGTCGTCACGAATCCGACCGAACACGGGCTAGAGCCCATTTTAGGGACTATGCCGTGGCGGTGGGGGCGGCGAAGAAATGCTTTTTCTCCGCCTCCATTGCGTCTGCTCAGTGCAGACAAACAGAGCTGTTTCGTGTGGTGAAAACATTGCTCCACACATCCCCCCAGACAATGGGGGAGGAGCCATCTACAGCTCTTTGTGATCGGTTTGCCTGTCGCTTTGCAGATAAAGTCGCTTGCATCCGTGCTGACCTGAACTCCAGAGTTTTGGCAGTTCCGGCAGACGTGCCTTTGGTACCATCTGGTCCCGTTGTGTTGGATTCTTTTCAGTTGCTGCGGCCTGAGGATGTGGACAAGATCCTGGGCAGTGTGCGGGCGACTTCGTGCGCTCTTGACCCTTGCCCTTCATGGCTAATAAAAGCTGCCAGGGAGGGGACAGGTAGATGGCTGGAGGTGATCGTTAATGCTTCATTAAGGGAGGACAGGATGCCATCGTGCCTTAAGGAGGCGGTGGTAAGACCTCTATTAAAAAAGCCCTCCCTTGATCCCTCCAGCCTGGACAATTATAGACCTGTGTCTAACCTCCCCTTTTTGGGCAAGGTGATGGAGCGTGTGGTGGCGTCCCAGCTGCAGAGGGTCTTGGATGATACGGATTATCTGGACCCTTTTCAATCTGGCTTCCGCCCCGGGTATGGGACTGAGACTGCCTTGGTCGCCCTAGTGGATGACCTACGCCGGGAACTAGACAGGGGGAGTGCGTCCCTGTTGGTTCTGCTGGACCTCTCGGCGGCGTTCGATACCATCGACCATGGTATCCTTCTGGGCCGCCTCTCGAGTATGGGGATCGGAGGCACTGCATTGCAGTGGTTCTGGTCCTTTCTTGAGGGGAGGGTCCAGAAGGTGGTGCTGGGGGACTACTGCTCGGCCCCGTGGCCGTTGGCCTGTGGGGTCCCGCAGGGATCGGTCTTGTCCCCCATGCTGTTTAACATCTACATGAAGCCACTGGGAGAGGTCATCCGGAGATTTGGACTGAGTTGTCAGCAATATGCGGATGACACTCAGCTCTATCTCTCATTGTCATCTGATCCTAGGGAGGCGGTGGATGTCCTGAATCGGGGGCTGGAGGCCGTGATGGGTTGGATGTGGGCTAACAAACTGAAATTGAATCCGGATAAGACGGAGGTACTGTTGGTCAGTAGGAGAGCCAATCGGGATGAGGAGATTTTACCGGTTCTGGATGGGGTTGCACTCCCCTTGAAGGAGCAAGTACACAGCTTGGGGGTACTACTGGACCCGGCTCTGCTTTTGGAAGCTCAGGTGGAGGCGGTGGCCAGGGGTGCCTTTGCACGGCTTCGGCTGGTGCGCCAGCTGCGTCCCTTTCTCGAGAAGGCAGATCTGGCCACGGTTACCCACGCCTTAGTCACGTCGCGGCTGGATTACTGTAACGCGCTCTACGTGGGGCTGCCCTTGAAGAATATCCGGAAACTGCAACTAGTGCAAAACGCGGCAGCGAGGGTTTTATCCGGAGCTGCCCGTTGGGAACATATCACCCCCATTTTGAAAGAGCTGCACTGGCTGCCGGTTCGTTTCCGGGTCCAATTTAAGGTGCTCGTTTTGACCTTTAAAGCCCTAAACGGTTTGGGCCCGGGGTATCTGAGGGACCGCCTGCTCCCACGGGTTGCTGCCCGCTTGACAAGGACATCTGAGGGGGCCCTGCTCCGGGTGCCGACAATGAGGGAGGCCCGGCTGTCGTGCACTCGGGACAGGGCCTTCTCTGTTGCTGCCCCCAGACTCTGGAATGCTCTCCCAGTGGCCATTCGTTCCTCGGACTCCATCACGGCTTTTAGAAAGCTTTTAAAGACTTGGCTTTTTACCCAGGCTTTTACATGATCGTTTTCTACTGCAGCTTCTTTGTGTTTTTATTTGTTGTGTTGTTTTTATGCCTGTTTTTATGTTTTTATATTTTTAACATGATGTTTTTATTGTCTTTTTATTGTATGTTTTTAACTTTTGTAAACCGTCTTGGGGTTATCTTTTTAACGAAAGGCGGTATATAAATGCATAAATAAATAAATAAATAAAATCTCATTTCCCATTCCTGGACCTTCTGAGCGTCGGACCGATGGTGGTGGTGGCCCCCAGAAAGATCCAGCCACCCCCCACCCAACAAAGCAGCCCAAGGCCAGCAAGCATGGTGGCAGCATGGTGTGGGATTACTTTGAGGGCTGCCTTGGTGGCCCAACTCAAGCTGTCTATACCAGCCCAAGCAGCTTGGGACAACGGTGATGCTGCAACGACATCACCTGGGAGTGTTTGCCCCTGCTGACAGCAATAGGCCTAGTGTGCCCTTGACTAGCAGCAGCAAGGCAGCTGCTCATGTTCCCAAGCAGGAAAAGCTGACTGTGCGGTAGGCATAGTCATTGGGCAAGCAGTCCAATTGCTCGAAAACTCATCTGATAACCTGGGCCATTGGGGAGATAATGGGTTTGGACAAACAACCATTTCAGATGGTGGAGAATACCAGCTCCCAATGGCTGCTCCAGCTGTTTCCCCCAACTACAAGATCCCCTCACAGATCACCTTCAGCAGGCAGATGGTGCTCTTCCTGTACCGGGCATGCAGGGAGGCCATGTTGGGGCTGCTGTGATCAGCAGGGTCCGACATCTGTGTGCAATTCACTGTGGACCAGCTGCAGCAGACTGCACACTGCTTTCCTGTCCCTAACTGCATACTGGTGGGGGCAGGAGATAGAGGGGACATCTGGTGCCGCTGGCGTGGACATCGCCTCCCATGTAGTGAAGCCTCATTGGGCAGTGCTGCATGTGAAGGCTATGGACCCAGACCACATCGCAGATGAGTTGTCAGGGGCCATGGACCGACAGATGGATGTTTGACTTTCCGGGGAACCAACCCTTCAGTGAGTCTTGGTAACTGACAATGTGGCTAACATAGCCAGGGCTGCCAAGCAGAGTCAATTTGTTCACATCCACTGTGTTGTGCACACTTTGAACCTGGTTGTGCAGGATGCACTTGGCGTCAAGTGCATCCCCAGTACAGCTGTGTACATCCCCAGTACAGCACCCTCCAGTGGCTGTTGCTAGTGTCTATCTTATGTTTCCTTTTTAGATTGTGAGCCCTTTGGGGACAAAGACAACCATATACACTGCTCTGGGCTCCTCAGAGGAAGAGCAAGATATACATGTAAAAAAATAGAAATATTTATTTATTTATTTATTTATATCTATATAAATAGCTTTGAGAACTTTTGTTGAAAAGCAGTATATAAATAATTGTATTCATATTAATGGAAGCAAAGTCCAGGCAGGACAGGGGGCTCTCACACACAAGCCCTGCTGCTCCCATGGCCACTCTTGTGGAGAAGTGCCACAAGATAGCTGCCATTTCCACCAGAGTGAAAAGGCACATGCTAAATGAGAAGCAACTTGTGCTGGGCCTGCCTGAATACCTGATCCCTCAAGATGTTCCCACCTAGTGGAACTCCACCTTTCTCTTGTTCCAGCACCTGCAGAAGCAAGATGAATCCATCCATAACTTGGAAAGATGGTGTGGCTTGGATGTGTGTGACCTATCCAACTAGGAATGGGAGCTCATTTCGAAGGTTGTCTCAACACTTGAGCAGTTCTCTGTTGCAACAAACAGATTGTGTGCCGAGACAGCAGTGCTGAGCCAGGCCTTGCCTGCTGCTCTTCTGCTCGAAAAGATGATGGGCGAGCTCCAGTCTGACCACTGCTAACCACTGGGGAAACAATCTCCTTGGTAGGTAGGCTGAGGACTGGAGTGCTGGATCAGCTCAGCAACCACTTGGGTGCATTGGCTTGGCGTGTTTTGTCCTGCCTATATAACCCAAAGATTAAGGGCAAAGCTGTCAGGCAGTGCTAAAACAAAGTGCAAGTCACTGCTGCAATAGAGAGACTGCTAACAGGTGGATCTAAGCAGGAGGTATGTAACAGGTCATGTGAGCAAGACATGACTAAACGTGATTGGCTAGGGCCAGTATATTACAAAGCCTAAGCAAGAGTCCTTTGTCCATCTTGTGACTCTATAACACTGTGGACCTGCTGCTGTAATCCATGTTCCTGCTTTAAGTGTATTTATGTGTATCTGGACTGGCCATGGACTGTATATCATGTGAGTGTCCTTCAACTCAATACAATCTGGCTGTGATTTTACTCGAGTCTCTGTGTGTTCTTACTAGGACCTTGCTGAGGGCTAGCAACCTTTACTCTTCAACAACTGCACAGTTCCAACAAAAGCTGTTAGTCCTGCCCAGCTGCCCAGGTGGAGGGAGCTTCTGGTTGAACATGTTAGGTGAGTAAAGGACAAAAGGCTGGGTCACAACCAGGAGAAGGGGGCTGGAGTGCCTCAAAGCGCATAGTCCACCCCCAGCAGCACCATTTCCAGATTCAGCAGCATGGTTTCACAGGCAGTGATGCTAACAGAACCTGTAGTTCTGCCTCTGCATTCCACCTGGTGGTTCACAGAGGATGATGCCAAGGGATGGGAGGAGCCGGTCATGCCCTGCTGCAGTGCTGAGCAGTCCATTCTGTGGTATCTGTAGGAGCCAGTGGCAGGCCAAGAGACAAAGCCAAGCCAGTTTTTGGGCAACGCATTGCCAGGTCTGGCTGGACTTGGTAATGGTTGCTGGAGGGTTCCTCTTGTGCTTGTCAACCAGCATCCAGAGTGAGAGGTTGTTCTCCATGGCTGGAGAACATGCTCACAGCTGGATGCTGAGTCAGTTGAGAAACTGGTCTTCCTGAAGGCCAGCCTCATCCTGCTCAGCTATCTCGAGCTCACCGTGGAGGAGGGTGGGTGACTCATGGTCACCCTCCCGCACTGACAGCAGGAACCACCACTTGCGGCTTACCCTGCTCATCACCAGATGTATCACAGTCTGCCAATTAGTGCTCTTAACACTCTTAGACACTCACACACCTATCACGGTGAGGCTGGGGTTTATGAACTGGTGCCTGGAGGCCCAGCACCAGTTGGAGATCATGGTACACTTTTATTCACACACAGAGCACATATGAAGACACATCACTGGAGCTCTTCTCCAAGAAGTCCCCCCCCCCTTTTCTTCTCTCTGCTGTGCTTGGGAGCATCTGCATATATAGGGGAGGCAAGGGTGTTTGATTTTCTGGTTTTCTTACTGAGTGTAACGTTGGGCTATTGCTTGCTACTTAAAGTATCTGGTTTTGCAGGAACTCAGATTGACAAAGGCAGAACTTGGGTGCCTAAACCTGCCTAGTTGCCTTCCTAAAGCTGTGGTTTGGAGGTCTGTTTGTGAAAAGGTGACAGTGTCTGTGTAAAACTGCTTGGTGGTTGCTGTTGTTGAGCTCAAGGTCTAGTCTTGACTTTGAGACTAACTTGTGCTTCACTCACTACTCTGATCTGCAGTCTGCATTCTGCTCTGCCTTACAAGGTATACCCATTCAGTCAAAATATGGCTGAAGATGTTGCTGTAGTTGAGCTTGCTTTCAAATTCTGGCTGCCAAGGGTGTTGCTGTGCTACGGCAGCTGTTGCAAGTAAGGAAAGAGGCAAATGTTTGTGAGAGAGCAAATTGTGCCTATGCTATTACTGAAGTGCTGACACAGTGGCTGGCAGTGGATTATAGGCCACTGTGAATCATTTTTAGTGCGTTTGAATGTATTTGAAATGTGTGTTCTGTTGGGAGGGACAGCTTGTGGGTACTGTGTGCTCTATTTCTCCCATAGGGAACAATGGAGATCCAAAACACCCCATTGTCCCCCATAGGTGGCTTCTGGTGGCAACACAGCAGGTTAGTATGTACCCATCACCCAACCTCCAGAGCAATCAGGAGATATTTAATGATTTTTAAAAAATGTCAGGGTCATTTCAGGTAATTGACTTACTGATCTAGATAACATTCAATGTGGGGAGAGCAGGTCGACCAATTGGTTTCCTCTGAGGACTGGTCTACCAAGTCAACTAAATGGGTTGACCAGGTCTCCTCAGAAAAACAGTCCTAAAAATTGCACTGTTTTTCTGGAGAGAGCAGGTCTACCCATTGGGTTGGATGGGTAGACTAGTCCTCCAAGAAAAGCAATTGGTAGACCAGATCTTCTTTTCAGGGAGATTTGATCTACCAATTATTTTTTTCACAGGACTGGTCTACCCATTCAACCCAATGGGCAGACCAGCTTCCCAAGGAAAACAGACCTCAAATTTCACCTGCTCAAATTAGACGTGCTCTTCCAAAAATTGGAAGAGCAGGTCTACCAATTGGGTTGAACGCATAGACCAGCTCTCCGTGAAAACCTGAAATCGATTAATTGATTCACAAATCAAATTGGTGATGTGATTCAAGATTTTGCTATTCAATTAAAGGTCTAATCATTCATCTACAATCAGGTCATGAACAATCTCAGATTTATTTTGGACAGCCCTGGCATTACAAAGTAGCAAGGTGGAGTTCTGTGAGTGATTGGCACTGTTCCCCAAGGTCAAAGAGCTGGCAGGACAGCTAGAAGGGGAAACAGTTATTAAGTTTCTGGTTTCCCTTCCCCTGTAAGAGCCTGCTGAACTATGAACACCATATCTTCTTCAATTCCCCACCACTACTGGAACGGACACCCCAGAGTCACCCCCTATCTGCCCATCTCTCAACAACCCAAGGCATATAGTTGCACAAGGCCCAAAAAAGTGTTAAAGAAAAGTACCGTGGTCAGCAGGAATCTCTCTTTTTTTAGGAAGCAAACTCAATAAAGTCTGCCCCAGCCCTCAGTCCAACGCCCCAAAGTCAGGCTGTGCATTGGCCACCTTTATAAAGGGCCAGATGTTTAGATAATCCAATAGGTATGTCTCTTACTCACCCTATCAGACTTGGCTCAGCTGCAAGTCATTTTAGCAATTAAGGAGAGCAATGCAACAGGTAGCAGTCAAAAGCAAGGAGTGATCAAGTCCCAACTGTAGCCCATATTGCACCTGGATATGTATTCCTATCACTATATTGCACCTGGCCAGCATATCCTGAAGATACCCTCAGTCAAACAAATGGGCAAAGAATGAACACCGGCTCAGCTCAGGACATACCTAGGTTAAAGGGATCAGATTGCTATAGGTGAAGCTACACATTATGAAAACAATAATGTGCCATTAAGACATCGTCCATATGCAAAATTATCTTCTCCACCTTCAATATATGCAGCAAATGTCACCCACCTTCCTGTTGTCATTACATTTTTCATTTCCATTCCTCCCACAGTGGCAGCTAATGGTGCAGATGAGGCATTAGGAAACCTGAAGATGTCCAGATATGGGGTATGTTTTATTTCATGTTACTAGGAATGGGAAACTTGACATGGGCATGCTACTTTTGTTTGACAGATACATACATTGCTCATAACTGGATATACAGGCCAAAGTACAAAATATTTTGAGACATATCTCTCATTTTTTGTTATGATTTGAACATCCCACTCCTTTCTAAGCAGATGTGAAGCTGCCTGTAATCAGCAATATGTCAACTACATAGTTTCCAGGCTTCCCCTCCTGTTAGAAATGCACATAAACTCAGTGACATCATCCAAATGCATGTTTTCCAGCTCAGAAATAAGAATCTTGGGGGTTGCTGCAAATATGAGGTGAACACTATAACCCACAAAGTTTTTCTTCAGCTTGGATTTTAATCATAGCCAGAGAGGAAATCAAGTGCTTCCTCACAGCCTTTCTTGTTCCATCAGCCAAGCTCCAATCTCCTCCCACTCACTAATCCTCCGCCCAAAGCACTTTTCTTGGTTCTCTGGAAGCAGTGGTGGGGATATGGAAGGGAAAGAGCTGTTCCTGTTCTATTAGAACTGGAAAAACTACATTTCTGTGTATTCCTGGCATTCTATGAGGAAAGTAGCATGAAGCAAAATCTGCTTGTGTAACTCACTGAAGAAAAACTTAGTTCATTATTATTTATTTATTTAGTGCATTTTTATACCGCCCCAACCCAAGGTCTCAGGGCAGTTCACAACAAATAAAAACAGAACATTAAAATCAATTAAATATTAAAAAAATCTTAAAACAAATCAATAAATAATCCAAAATGTAAAAGTTACAAAGTTAAAAAGCTAAAAGGCCTGGGTAAAAAGATAAGCCTTTAGACACTTTTTTAAGCTGCTAGAGATGAGGAGACTCTTATTCCCACGAGAAGTGCGTTCCAAAGTCTCGGGGTGGCAACAGAGAAGTCCCGTTCCTGGGTGGCCACCAGACGACATGAAGGTAGCCACAGACGAGCATCCCCTGATGTACGCAGTGGTCGATCTGGATCATGCAGAAGAAGACGCTTTCTTAAGTACCGTGGGCCTAAGCTCTTTAGGGCTTTATAGGTTATAACCAGCACTTTGTATTTTGTCCGGAAACTTATTGGCAGCCAGTGCAACTCCAGCAATATAGGAATAATATGGTTTCTTGAAGATGACCTGGAGACCAACCTGGCTGCCGCATTTTGTACTAATTGCAGTTCCAGACTACGTACAAAGGCAGCCCTACATAGAGCGCATTGCAGTAATCAAGTCTGGAGGTTACCAACAAGTGTACTACTGTTTTGAGATCATGAACCTCAAGAAACGGACGCAGCTGGCGTATCAACCAAAGCTGACAGAAAGCGCTTCTGGCCACTGCCTCAACCTGGAGAACCAGGGAAAGGTGTGGATCCAGAAGCACTCCCAAACTGCGTACCTGTTCCTTCTGCGGAAGTGTGACCCCATCTAGAACAGGTAGATTAATATCGCTTTCCGAGTGATGACCCCGCACAATAAGTACCTCTGTCTTGTCTGGATTCAGTCTCAGTTTGTTATCCCTCATCCAGCCCATTACTGCTTCCAAGCAGGCATTCAGGGAGGATATGCCTTCTCCTGATGATGTTGACATGGAGAAATAGATTTGGGTGTCATCAGCATACTGAAAACAACCAGCACCAAATCTCCGGATGATCTCTCCCAACGGTTTCATGTAGATATTAAAAAGCATTGGAGACAGTATGGAGCCCTGAGGGACTCCATATAAAACCTCAGATTTTGAAGAGCAACAGTCTCCATGCGACACCATCTGGGATCTGCCAGAAAGGTAGGCGCGGAACCACTTCAAAGCAGTGCTTCCCACCCCCAACTGCCTCAGATGTTCCAGAAGGATACTATGGCCAATAGTATTGAAAGCCGCCGAGAGATCCAAAAGGACCAACAGAGTCACACTTCCTCTGTCAAGTCCCAATTGGAGATCATCCAACAGGCCAACCAAGGCAGTATCCACCCCATAGCCCGTCCGAAAACCATTTTGAAATGGGTCTAGATAGTCAGTTTCCTCCAAGACTGCCTGGATCTGGGAGGCCACCACCCTCTCGATCACCTTGGCCAACCATGGGAGGTTGGAGACAGGCCTGTAGCTACTAAACTCCGAGGGGTCCAAGGCAGGCTTCTTAAGAATAGGTCTAATAATTGCCTCCTTTAAACAAGGAGGCATCCTGCCCTCTCTCAGAGAGGTATTTATAATTGCCACCAGGCTCTCCACAACAGCCCCCTTGCCAGATAGTATAAGACACGTTGGGCAAGGATCAAGCAGACAGGTGGTAGGACGCACCATTCTGAGCAGCTTGTCCACATCTTCACTTGCTACAAACTGAAATTGATCCAGCCTAACCACACAAGAGGAGTTGCTGGATACCTCTGCATCTGACACTGCGATAACTGTGGATCTGGATCTAAATCTAGATCAACCCGAATATGAGAGACTTTGTCCACAGAAAACTCATTAAAAGCATCACAGCGGGCAACTGATGGTTCCAAATTCGAATTCAGGGGAGCAGGGGGCCTTACTAGCCCCCTCACAACCCTGAATAGCTCCGCTGGACGAGAGCCTGCGGAAGCAATATGGGCAGAAAAGAGACACTACTTTGGTGCACGTATAGCCAGAGCATATGTGCACGATCTGTCGGATTCGAATCGAGTCTTCCTCCACTTGCGCTCCAGTCCTCTACCTTGCCGCTTCAGCTTCCACAGATCTTCCGTATACCAAGGAGCCATTTTTTAAGCAGGTCGGAGAGGACGCTTAGAAGCGATCATGTCTATTGCCCTGGTGGACTGATTATTCCAATTATACACCAGGGCATCAACCGGATCGCCAGCAGGGCCAACATTAAATCCTTCTAAGGCTTCTTGGAATCCTATTGGATCCAATAACCTTTTTGGACAGACCATTCTAATAGGACCCTCACCCCTGCAGAGGTGGGATGCAACTGTGAGTCCAACCTTAACCAGATGGTGGTCCATCCATGACAATGGGGAAATCACAGGAGTCCCCACCCATGGAACACCACCCTGGCCAGAATGAAAGATCAGATCAAGAGTATGACCAGCAGCATGTGTCGGTCCAGAGACCACTTGGGATAGGCCCATAGTTGTCATGGCCGCTATGAACTCCTGAGCTGCACTAGACAATCCGGTCCCGAAGTGGATATTGAAGTCCCCCAGCACCGTAAGCCTGGGGGACTCCAATGCCAAACCTGAGACCAAGTCTGCGAGCTCAGTTAGGGACTCTGTTGGGCAGTGGGGTGATCGGTACACCAACAGAAGTCCTAATCTATCTCTGGTCCCCAAACGTACGTACACACATTCAATATGATCAGACACTCTGATAGGGATCCTGGTAAGGGAAATATTATCCTTAAAGACCACAGCTACCCCACCTCCCTGCCCACACTCCCTTACCTGCTCCTCTACAGAGTACCCTGGAGGGAGAAGCCGGGCCCAAACTGGGCCCCCAGCCTCCCCCAACCAAGTATCTGTGATACACACCAGGTCAGCCCCTTCATCCCTGATCAAATCATGGATTATTTCAGATATGTTTTGGACTGACCTCACAAAGGAGCAAGCCAAGGTTCTGTGGATTGTTGGCACTGCTCCCCAAGGTCAAAGAGCTGGCAGGGGCAGCCGGAAGGGGAAACAGCTATTAAGTTTCTGCTTTCTCTTCCCCTGCAATGGCCTGCTGACCTGCCAACGTAACTTCTTCTATTCCCCACCACCACTGGAATAGCTGCACCGAAAACAGTGGGCACCCCCTCCCATCTCCCCATCTCCAGACAGACTCCAAAACATTCAAAACAAATCCTACCCAAGCCTTATCTCAGCCACCCCCCAACCCTAAAAATGATAAACCAGGGGGGTAGCCCTTGCCCTCGTTGCTCCCTGAAGTGGCTCCCCCGCCGATGGCGGTCCCGCCCCCACTGGCAGTCTCCTATGTAGCCCAGGGGCGGGCAGATGGAAGCCCAGGACCCCAGTCCTGCCAACACTCAGCTGCAACAGAGCTGGCAGGCAGAAGTCCCACAGGCAGGCAGCAGCAGCAGATGACAGAGGAGCCACACCCAGCACACACTCTCACCCTGTGCCTCTTGCTGGTGGATGGTCTTCCTCCTCTGCTAGGCACAGGGAACAGGCAGCAGGCAGCTAGCAGCTAGTTAAAGTCAGTACTCATCTTCTCCTGACATGAGAAGTGCCTTTTATCCGGAATACTGTTAGTAAAATACAAATTGCTAACTTTGGCTCCATGGCAGTAGGAATCATTAGTAGATCTCTTTTTCTGAGAGTAAATGTACCCATTGGAAAACAGCCAATTTTGACATCAAAAGCTTAACTTTGAATTTACTGGCTGTTGTCAGTGTGTCTTTCAACTTTAAAATGATTTAAGTGCATAGGAAAGGGTGTTTTTTTTAAAATATTTTATTTATAAAATATACTGATCAGAGTGGCAAAGGCTGACAAATATTCACAATGAATCACTCCTGCTGCACATAAGTGAAAATATCAAGGCAAAAGAGCAAGGCTGGTTGCCAACTTGGGGCCGGGCAGGAATTTTTTGGGACCATACTGACTGGCTTGGGGTATGCATTCTTTTTCGCCAGCCTCAGACTGTGTCTTTAGTTAGATAGTTAAGTTTCCTCCCAGTCACCTTTCTGGCAGGTGCAGTGCGGTGGGGAAATAACAACAATGCTTTGGTGAGCACCTTAGGTAAGCGCTTGGCTATTGGGAGGGCGGTCAGATCCCTTGAGGCATGGTGGATCAGGGATGCTGTCTTAGCCACTCCACTCTATCAGACAACATTCTTCTAAAAGACTAGGCAGCTTCGGGGTGGAGGGGAGGCGGGTGTCGCCAAAGACAGAAACCTGAGCTTAGGTCGGCTAAGATGGGCAGCCTCCGCTCTAGAGCAATGGGGCTGCTGGGAGCCAATGAGGCTGCTGTTGTCGCCTGTGTCATCTAGGCTAAGGCGGCCCCATGTGGGCTGGCCTTCCAGAACCTCACTGTGGGGATGGAGTGCCATTCCCAGTTCAATCTGTTTACGTTCCAGTTAACTATGTTTTAATAAATTGTGGCCCGTTTTACCATAAGATAAAGTCTTGTATCTCATTAGGGTGTGGGTGCAAATTCTATTACAGTGCCGACTTTCCAGTGCATCATCAGCTTTGTTTTAAGAAAGAAAATAGTCTGGATATTTTGTTGGCCTACAGATGTATTTTAGCAGAGTGCCATTAAATGCTGTCTCTAATTGCAGGGGGCAAAAATAGTTTCTGTGGAAGGAATGCTGTTTGAAATATCTCTTCTCCTATCTAGAACTAGTCTTCTAGGTTCAAAAGGTTTCCCTTCAGTCTGAGAGTGTATGTTTAGAACTTTAGAGTTGCCCTCAACTCCTGCCTGTGGCTTCCAGCGGCATCTGGTGGGCCACTGTGAGAAACAGGATGCTGGACTAGATGGGCCTTGGGCCTGATCCAGTAGGGCTGTTCTTATGTTCTTCTTATGTTCTTATAGAGTTTGGCATCCTGTTCAAACAAAATGATTTTTGGAATATCAATCCAAAACACGGCTTTATACATATATATTTCTACAAATATGTATAAATGTATCACATATTTCCACTTGGCAAAATAAAAAATGTCAACCTTCAATACCCTCTAGGAAATGTATGACATCATATCACAGAGGACCAGTTGACAGAGTCACACTCACTCCTCATTGGCTACAACATCAGGTGATGAATTTAGGGTTGCCACATTCGTCATTGAGAATTCAAGATTGCCACATTTAGAATCTTGACCATAACTATCAAAATGTGGAATGTGCATTACCCCCACCCACCACCTTTTACCTGGCCTGGGAAGAGTGCTCAATGATGGAGCATGGCAGCTTTATTGCATATGTTTCCCTACAGTGTTCTTCTCACATGAGAGGGTTAGATGCGCAAATGCGCTTAATGTAAGAGGCACTCAAACTGCAAAATGAGTGATAGTGAATTGGCCAAACATACAGATGTTCCTGAGCAGTAGTCATGTGCAGTCTTAACCATGGAACAGAAAGGGGAACAGTTGTCAAAAAATGGATCTGGTCTACTTTTTGCTCTCAGTCCAGTTTCCAGAAAAGCCAGGGGCAATGCCAGTTTGTATGTTGGATGGTTTTGCTATATCTCTTAGGTGAAAAGACAGGTTTTGCACTGGGTTCTGCACCTCCCTCAAACAACATGGCTCTGTCCTATAACAACCTGAGTTTTGTTACTGTCCTAGAGGGTTCCGCCCACAGCGAATTAATTTTATTAACTGGCAGCCCTGTGTGGGTGAACTTCTTCCCTGATTTCTCTACATGGCTCCTTTGGAAATCCTTTCTTAAGTTGGTGGGGGGTGGGGACCATAGGGAGAAGCATGTAGAAATGGATAAATTAAGAACAGTGACCAACATGCTGATTAAGGGCTGAACAGCCCTCAGGGTCATATTTTCAAGTGGTACAGGGCACATCAGGGGAAGGTGAATTCAATTAAATGTGTCCCCCTATGTGACTGCCACAGTTCAGTTAGTAGAAAACAAGCAAAATTCATGTCGCGCACATGCAGCCTTACTCAGGACGTTGGCCAGTTGTTGTTTTGAGTAAAAATTATGTATACAGCTCCTTCATGGACCTTGAAATTCTTCTTTCTATGTCTGCAAAGTTTGTATCAGCCTTTGAACAACTCTAGCAAAGACTTGGGTCACTTAATTTTTTATTTTTTTTTTACTGTGCATATTATGCCTGATTTGCATAAATATAATGCTACACATGTAAACAAAATAAGCTTCACATTTAAGGATCATCATTAAAATTACTTCACAATGCCTAATAAATATTCATTTCTAAAATCCCATTTAACAAGTTCTAAAGGAAATAATCGTACTTTTCTTTTGAATATGCAAATTGGCATGCTAATTCTATAATTTAATGATGCGGATAGTACAAGGAAACTACTTGGGTTAAGGGAACCAGATTTATAGGAAACTTCATGGAGGAACAGTGTTATCTACATGAGCCACATGGCTGAAACATTATGTTCAACTGCTTGAATCCAATACAGAAACCTTCTCAATTACTATAACTGAATAGATAGATATGTTCACAGACAAAAACTGCCATTCATTCTATTGCTCATTCAATAGCTGGCCCAAGAGTCTGGGGTTGACTGGGAAATTTATTATGTCTCTTTGCCCTTTAAGATAGCCTGTTGAGGTTCTGCTTCATCTTTTATCTGTATGATATGAGTGCCACAGCAAAAATCATTGTGGCATCATGTTAGTTCTCCCCCCACCCCCACTGCCCTGCATACTCACACTGTAACTTACAGAAGATCTTTTAGTGCAGACACCATTATATGGAGATTCCCCATGCTCCCAACTGTGGCTTCCAAGAATATGGAGAAGAAACACTCTGATTCTCCCCATGATGAAAATGGTAGCTGGAAGGTGGTGGTGGTGGTGGTGATGATGATGATGAAGAACTTGGCCAATCTGGCAGAATCCCCACGGAATAAAGTGAAGCACAGTGCCTAGATGTGTCAAGGTTTGGGACATAGTTTTCTTGATTATGTCTTTCACCTTTGATGTTATCTCCTAAAAGAAGTCTACCCTAAGACTAACTCTTCTGATTTTTGGACCTTCCTTTCTCTGTGAAGTAGTTTTTACTTAGAGTAATAAGATGGAGTTCTGGATGATGGCAGTGTTTGGTTAAAAAAAAAGGTTTTGTAAAAAAAAAAAAATAGTATAAAGATTCTAAATAGTAATTGGCAAAACCTGTCCATCTTGGTTCAAAATAGGGTGGATCTTTCTGAGCCTTTTATACTATCTTATTTGGTATACAGTAGGGATGTGCAGAACTGGTCTGGCGGTCCACGGTCTGGCAGTTTGGTCTGGAGGTTCGAGGGTTCGGAATCGAACCGAACCCCCACCCCCAGTTCCGTCTGGACTGGAACTGAACTGCCGGACAGTTCTGTGAATTTGGTCCGCGGATTTTTAATTTTTTTTAATTTTTTTTTTTAAATAATGTTAAATACCTGTAGCTCCTTTGGGGGACTTGCTGTCGGCCATGGGGGGGGGGGTGTCCACGAGGGTTCCCCCTCCCCCGCTGGCCTCCCTCATTACCACCATAAATGTAGAAATTGGGGCCCTTTCGGGCCTCCGTAAAGGTGAGCAGTGGCCATTTTGGCCACCGCCGCGCATGCGCAAATGCCATCTGTGAGGCTGTAGGCCATGGTAGGCCTTGCAGAGGGCATTTCCACATGTGTGGCATTAAAAAAAATTTCACAGACCCCCACCGGACTGGACTAGAGGGGGTTCGATGGGGGCCAGACTGAACTGGCCCGGTTCCATTTGAGGCCACTTGAGCCTCGAACTGAACCGGGCCAGATGGTTCCGTGCACACCCCTAGTATACAGTACCTTTTAACAGACAATTGTCTTAGGATTTTTAAAATAGGTTACAATGAATGTACAAATTTTGGTGACTGTTGACAGTCCCATGACATAGAGTTGACTGTCATCAGTCACCAGTGAATTTCTGAGTTGTCAGACATTCCCTAGATTTGTCTGGGATTTCAACATTCACCAGATTCTAGATACGTACATACGTACATACGTATGTACATAAGATAGACAGATAGATAGTATTTCTAGTATTATTTTGTTAGGCTTGACTTTCCTTCCTCCAATGAAAAAGAGAAGAGGGGAGAGAGATACTCCTTAAATAAAATTGGAGGGTTCCTCCTGGATTCCATCCTGGATGACTTCCATTCCCAGGACAATAAATAATGAGTAGTTAGCTTGACACCAGATATTAATATTTTGAATAACTCTTTCTTCCTTCTCTCTTCCCCAAGCTTACATGGGGTGATGGGGGGAATGACAGCTGAAAGGACTTACAAAAACTAAGTTTTATCCCTAGGTTTCCAGCTTTCTTCAGTGAAACTTTCTGAGTGGACTCCAACCTACTATTGTTATAGGAAAGTTACAAAAATTATAGTTTTGCATATGAGTCTGGAGGAATTAAAAAAAAAAAAAACTCCTATAGAGATTCAGTGATTCCGAGTATGTGCAGAACCCTTCACTGCAAACTGAAGAAATAACCCTTGGTTTAGCCCTTGAATTTTTTTCTTCCCTGCTTAATGAGTCAGGGGGAATGATACTTTAGATTTAATTTCTGAATCCTTCCAGTTCCAAAATTATTCTTAATCCCAACGTCTCTTTGTTTTCCCATTAAGAACATAGGCTGCATCAATGGGATGCACATTCAGATCCCAAGAATGTGTTATATACCAGTTAAAGACTACGGGGGGCTTGTGAATGGACTGGGCCAGGCAGGTTATACAATGCACTGCACCATCATCTATGTGCTGCACATATGCACATGAATTAGTGACTATGGTGCAAGGGTGAGAACTCTAATTCAGGCTCTATTGTTCACTCTGGGAATTAGAGAGTTTAAAAGTTCTTTTTCTGTATTATCTTGTCTAATGAAGAAAAGAATCAGTGGGTCAAGTCCTTTTGCTGGGCATTCAGCCCTTGCTAAAATGAAAAGAAGGCCCCTGTTAATAGCTGTTTGTTGACATGGGGAATATGCCCTCTGGGCTGCAATTGTGTCCTCTTCAGCACATTGTATGAGTTAATTAAAACATCTGTATTACAGATGACATGAGTCATGAACTGGATCCTTGTATTAGCATCCTAAAACAACCTCTAATCCATTTGCTTCTCCCCATTTTGTTGTTGTTCTGTTTGTTGCTACACCTGGCTAATCAGGTAAGAACAATCTATCCTGGCAAGCTACCAATTCTCATATTTACTTTGATTAGGTCAGTGTGAGAACTGAAATAGAAAACTACTTGATGATTTTGGCACCTCTCTAAACTGTTCCATTGGGTGACCATAGGAAGTAAATGGAAATACAGATAAGACGACAGTTATAATATAATTACTTCCATATGTTATATTTTGTATTTTGAAAGCTTTATTTAAATGGGTAAATCTCAGTAGCTTTCTTTAAATGGGTTAACTTCAGTGACATGTTTGTCAGTTCTTAATTACTGAGATTATAAATTAATATTTGTCATTCCTGACTTTGTAAATCACTTCTTATCTCTCCAGTGAAGGTTTCTAAATTTGCTCTTTCTACTTGTGAATTCATCCTTTGCTACCGAGTATTTTTTAACACTGCCAGTGCAATCTATTTGGTAATGATTTGGTTGACTGTATTTCTCCAGGATCCTTGTTTCCATCACTGTCTCAGCTTCTGTTTAAGTGGATACCACTTAAACAAATTAAGCAAATTTAAAGTGGCCAAAGAAAAACAGAAAGATGTTCAAGATTTCATCACTACCAATATATCTGGCAAGTGCTATTAATTTCAGCTCTCAAATTAACTGCTAAAAAAAATCATATTGCATGAGTGCCTAAGGGATATTTGTAACCAAGCAGTAAAACTTCATGTCTCAACTTGTCTAAAGCATTGCTAAACCTTGTTGGAGAGGTACAAGAGTGTTGCCATAGCAACCAAACCAGCATAGAGAGGTGTAAAAAATAAAAGACATTGCTCCCTGTATGTAGGACCTAAAAGTAGCTCAGAAGAGCAGAAGTAAGCAATTTGAAATGGGTGCAGACAATGGCAGGAATAATGATTACTCCCAACAGAGATTTAGCCACCCCCTTCTCCAAAACATTATAAAGAATGATGGAGGAAACATACTCTGAAGGTAGACGCATGAATGATGTACTATCAGCCAGTAACACTAGGTTTCTAGAAAACATGTCAAACTTAATGAGGTGAAACATGAGTGGATTCTGTCATCTTTAAGGGTGGAAGTGTATATTTCATCCCCAACATATGTTTCTACACCTCTGTTGCTGACTTTCTTCTACAAAGCAGTACCAGGAGAGGAAATTTAAAGTATAGACTTGGGTAGGTGGAGACATGAAAAATCCTTCCTCATATTCATTAGAACAGAAGGATCTGTTCTAATGAATGGATCAGACCAAAGGTCTATCTAGTCCAGTATCCTATTTCCCACAGTGACCAACTAGATGTCTCTGGGAAGCTCAGAACCGGGACTTTTCCCTTGAAGCCCTCTTTACAGTTTTCTTCAAAGCCCAAGCCCCAAACAGTGTTTATGAGGCAAACACATACCTCGAGCCCCATGGTAGGTAGAAGAGACATGGCAGAAGATATACAATATCACCAGTTGTAATAATTTACGCAGCAGTTTTCATATGCAAACTGGTTTACAGTTGCTGGCCGCATTTGCATGTAGCACAAAATTGTAGGTCCAATGGAACCACGCCCCCCCCCCGGCCGCCAATTTGGACATACTGGAGAGCTCCCTCTCTGTAGTCAGTGAGACAACGGAGAGGAGGGGGAACTGGCTGCTGGGGCTTCCCTTCTTGACTGAAGGACAGCACCAGCAGCCAATAGCAGCCAGAGTGAGGGAGCAGCTTCCTCCCTCACCTCTGGTTGCAGAAGGGGGAGATTGCAGTACTGCGTTCAGACGAAACAACGGCACTGCTAAACCAGAGGTCCAGGATGCGAACCTCATTATAAACTGAAGGTACAAATCACTGTCTGGGGAGGGACACCACAGGTCCATTTTCTGCTGTAACTGCAGGTGCCCGTATTCGGGCATTTGGAAATTGAAACCAGATGATCGTTCACCTCTGGTTTTGTGTTATGTGTGAATGTGGCCTTTATGTCATTTGTCACCCCAACAACCAAATCGGGAGGGGAATGACTTGATTTTACAGAAAGGAAGATGTGAGTGGTGGCTCAAATGGAATTTGAATATAACTCTCCTAGGTCCTATCCTCACTGATTAGTTTTAATTCGTTTTGATTTCTAGCTCACTTTATTCAACTGATCTGAAACAGGTAATAGCATTTAAAATCAAAAGTCAGTCAACTCATAATTTAAATACACATTAAATGCCTAAAATATAATACTGCCCAGAATTAAAATTATCCCAGACTTGCTTCAACACAGCCATTAAAAGCTGGTCAAACAAATGTGTCATGGAGGCCTTCCATGACTTCAGAGGGGGGGTGGAATTCCAGGCCAAGCACCAAAAACTGTTGTTTTTTCATGTGATCATAGTAGAAACCTGACACTTATTAATTTAATTTAATTTATTTAACACATTTTTATACCACTTCATATTCAAGTCCCTGGGCAGTTACTGATGTAGCCAGTCAGATAGCATGTCTAAGTGCTCTTACATATCATGAAGCAACATAGAGGAAGTGGTGCTCTCGAAGATACGTAAGATCCCAGCTGTTAATGTTATAGGAAACAAATACATTGTATTTGCTGTGTATCCCTTCCATTTCTGTTGAGGGCTTAATTTGAGACAGTACGGCTAGCCCAAATTACAACTTCTTGCTATAGTAGAGTGCCTAAGAGAATGAACTGGACTGCTATGTCAAAGCCTATTCTAGTCATGGATATGCTGAATGTCTTAGGCAAGCCCTAATTTTTCACCCACAGCCCCCTCTTCTGAAAATTGGGAATAATCATATTGAATGACTGTGCAGAATTGTTGTGAGGATCAGCACTATAATGTATATTAAATGCTTAGAAAACTATTATAACGCTATATAAAACTATTCATATGTTTTGGTTTGTATTTTGTCCGTGAATTACAGCAAGCAGCTCCATAAGCGATGACTTCTTGTCCACCAGTCCCAATAGAGCAATGGAAATGTAATAGAATTTCTTAGGACAGAACAGACCTGCTGCACTGGCAGGTCCTTGAATGAGATACAACTGGGAAATTTCCTCATATCCTGAGGAAAAGTGACACTAGTATAGGCAAGAACCACATCACTCATCCTATCTCCATGGTCAAACATTAATATGACTCGTATACTGCTGCAATAAGCTATCAGTCAGTCCTACCTGGAGTTTCTAAAGGCTAGCAGCAAATGCAGAAAACTTTGTTTTGATTATAACAGCACTATAAAAAAAATCACAACAAATCAGAATATCCTTCATTATATAAGATGATCACAATGTCCTAACGTAACTTATAATTTCCCAATTTTTCAAATGCTGAATTGCCACTAAAAAGAGAATTTGAACTGAACTTTTTAAAAAAACAAAATCAGCTGACATTTTGCCTGTTTCATGATATTGGGTACCATCCACACTGATACTGGCAGAATTGTAACAGTACAAGTCCCTCTACGCACTACATTTTCTCACTGCATTCCCTGGAAGCCCCCCACCTCTCCAGGCTTTTCCTAAGGGTCAATGGACTCTCAGCAATGTCTTAAAATGATGGTGTGGGGCTCTGCAGGTGGAGAGGATGTTGTAGAACACACATGTTTAATGTGTGTAACACCCATGTTCAGTGACACATATGTATGCTCAAATTGGGAGTGTACGGGGAGGTGTAAGGAGACTAATTTGGTTCTACCAGTATGCCTGGTGCAGGGCAAAAGGCTCCTGGTTGAGACACCTGCACTTATTTCCCTGTCTGTCATCAAAGACTGACCATGTTAGGTCCCCATCTTAAGCTGATGTGTGGCTAAGGAAGATGCTTTACTTCCAGAGCTTTAATAACACCGGGATTTCTGCACAGATAAACTGCACAGATATACTGCACAGAAGTATATGATATAATATTCACTGTTACTGTTGCTAGTGTCTATCATGTTTCTTTTTAGATTGTGAGCCCTTTGGGGACAGGGTTCCATCTTATTTGTTTGTTATTTCTATTTGTAAACCGCCCCGAGACATTTTTGGAATGGCAGTATAGAAATCGAATAGATGATGATGATAAAATTCAGCCATCCCAGGTCCTTAGGAAGGACTCAATGTCTGGATTGACAAACCAGTCAATAACACCTGTCTGACTGTGTAAACAAGAAATAATTATTATTTTGGCAGGGCAAATAATAACTCCTGTTAAAACTATTAATAGTGCAATATAAAGCAAGACCACTGGGTAATATAATCAATATACATTAAGCTTTTCTCTCAAAATCCTTTACCTAAATACTTTTACAGACACTAGGTCAGTGTCTGGCCAGGAATCTGCGCTAGTAGGTCCAGAAGCATGTAGAGAGGCTGACCACCAACTTGAGATATGTCCAGTTCTGCCCTAGTTTCAATGTAGAATGGTGGTGATCTTTGGACCCAGTCTGGCTATCTTTTATATCCAACCTTGGTAGGTGCAACCGATGGGGTGATTGACATGCTGATCTTGATAACCTCCTTCTGGTCAATAGGTTTCTGGTCTCTGCTATGGTCCGCCCTTCCGCTTCTCCCAGGGTCTCTGTGGGTTATGATGTCCATCTGGTCTGTGGGGATTTCCTGCCCAACTTAAGTTTCTGATGTCCCCCCTCAACTCAATAACTTTCACTGGACTTAACAAGTTTCACTTCCCACCTTTGAAATTCCCTCTTATGGGTTGGTGGTGATTCAGTGTTACTGGCAGGCCTCTCCCCTATCTCTCCAGGGCCCAACTTATTCCAACTTACCTATAATGGCCAGGCTGACACCTTTTTCCTGTTTGTGCAAGCTGTTTTTTGTCCATTTTACAAAATGCGGAGCAAGCAGCTAAAAATTCCCCTAGGCCTCTGCCAGTCAGGTCAACATGACCTGGTTCTTTTGTATGGCCTTTAACAGGTCCATAACCAGCTAATTTCCATCCCCAGCCTAAAGTAATTGAGTCTATTCTCACAACCAGGAGAAATCGGGCTAGGGGAGCCTAGCCCGGTTTCTCCCAGTTGTGTGCCACAACGGGAGCCATACGGCTCCTGGCAGCAAGCCTCCAAAAAGACTCCCCCACACATGAGGTTAGCAGAGCATACGCTCCGTTAGCATGTGCTCCACTTACCCTGTTTACTCGATTGTGAGACGACACGCCATGGCAACTCATGTAGAGACCCCCTCCTGGAGGCTAAAACAAGCCTCCCAGTTTGTCTCCCAAGGGGTCTCCCCAAGATGCCCCACGCACTCGCACAATACATCCTGGGACTTCTGGGGTGTTTGGTGGCCCCCAATCTCTGCTGCCCCTACTGGCTCCATGATGGAACCAGTAATTGTGTGGGTGGCTGATCTGGCCACCCAGGGACAGCTCCCTGCTTGTCTGTGGGGAGAGTGGGCTTAGCTCACTTTCTCCACAAAGCCTGGTTAGGCTCTCCACACTGCTTGTGTGGAGAGCCTCTTTCTGTATCAGTCATTGGAAACCAGCAGAGCTCCATTCAGAGAAGATATATTTGCCTGTTTTCCCGGAATGTCACCCTAGTACTGCCTGAATTTATTTTAACCAAACATAATTTCCAGGAACTGGCCAAGAGGAACAGCAGCAGCACTTGAAGCGCTGCCATTATCGCTGCCACCAGCAGAAGTGAAACCTTTTTAAAAAGAAAAACAGCACAGTAAACCCGTCCCAAACAATTCATCCATGTGTCATGGCCTCCCACTGAACAACCAACTTCTCCATTTTCAACACAGGGTGGGGCAAGTTAGGCCAGCTCTGTGCCCCCCCCCCACTCAATCTTCATGTTGCAGCAGAGAGGTGGGGTGGGACAAATGGTTTGCACTAGCACAGTTGTGCTGGTGCTCTTATGGATGCTACTCACTGAGAATTTATACTGTTATGAGAATTTGTACTGAGTACAGAGTGTTATAGGTTTTCTTCCTTATTACTGTGCATAGCTTATTGTCAATAACTGTGAACTGAATAATTGTCAATTACTTGTCAATAATTGTCAATTACCGTGAATAACTTATTGTCAATAAACTATTCACAGTAATCAGGAAGCAAACCTATAACACTGTGTACTCAATACCAATAATATCAATAAGTTATTTATCACTTTACCTTAAGATCTGCCTAATCATGGTCCAAGATTTGACAAAAGAATGTTAGAGGTCAACTGATGTCTCTAAAGTAGGAGCTAATTGTTAGGAGATGGTTCCTGGGTACTCTGGAATGCTTAGAATGGATTAAGTCAACAAAGTTGGGGAATATCCTATTGTGCTCCAGCTAAGGAGAGAGGCATGCGTGCAGGGAAAGAACAGATCAATTTACGGTTTGGAATAAAGAAGGAGAAAGAGCTGTGAGTTGGAAGCCCCTTATGGGGTACACTGGGTCTGATGCCTGGTAGGAGTTTGCAGGTCGCTTCCACTTATGCTCTACTTGTCTGTTTACAAATCTCCAGAAGCCTCTGGTGCTCACTTCTCCAACAGAAACCAAAAGCCAAGCAGCACTCTCCCTAGAACATCTCAGGGAAGCAGGGGTAACCAACAATATAGCCCTTTCCAGACATTATTTAACCATTTTTACTGTACATGGTTACACTGCCAACAAAAATGCAAAAGAAAAGTTATGGAAACACCGGATGCTGCCATGTACTGAGTCAGACTATTGGTCCATCGTCTACACAGACAGGCAAGGTTTCAGGCACGAATCTCTCACAGCCCTAACTTGGAGATGACAGAAAGGGAACTTGGAACCTTCTGCATGGAAGCATGCAGGTATTCTTCCCAGAGTGCTTCCAACCCCATAGGGGAATATCTTACAGTGCTCATGCATGCAGTCTCCCATACATATGCAACCAGGGTGGACTCTGTTTAGCAAAGGGGACAAGCTATGCTTGCTACCATATGCCAGGTCTTGACTTGCTGCCTCCACTGAAGTGCTCCTTAACCACATACCCCACTCTACAGTATTTGTATGCAGAGACAAAATCTGTATATGGAAAGAGATTCTCCCCATGACTGGGAATGCTGGGTGCCTGCATTGCTGTGGGGCAGGCCTTGCTGGCGTGATCCTCTTGACATTGTAAAATGCCTGAAAAGGACTTGTGTTTTAACACTTATTCAGTAATTCATTATGTTTGTATGCTGATCTCATAACATTTTAGGAGAGACATTTGATTAGTACTTCAAAACAATTTAAAGTTCTTTTTTGCTTAATGTGCTAATGGGAAATATTTAAAGGCTTGTATATTTGTGTTAATGCTTTTTAAAATGAATCACACAGAAGATCTATGCAAATTGACATGGTTTTCCCCCTTCCACTAAAATCATTTAAAAGTCTGCAGTCTCCAACATTCAGACTATTGTTACACAGAAGCACATGAGTCTTTCAGATGATATTTTTGTACTGTGGAGGGTTTTCTTCCCCAGCTTCTCCTTAGTGGATTTCATTCCATCATGGAATAATGTATGATTAAAACCACATGTAGAGCTTTCGGGCCCGAGAACTCGCTATGAAAGGGCACAATACTGCCAGGATCATAGCTGCAGTTTTTATACTTCAGCATCACTAATACTGCTGTGGACAGAGGGCTCCTACAGCATTCTGCAAGATGAAGAATTGAACCAGGCAGAGGGAATCCTCCCTTAGCTTCTCTTCTTGTGTTAGGGGTGAGAGGATATCCCCTGTTATTTTCTCCCTGGCTTGCACTGCCTCTCCTCTTGAATTCTGGTTTTACAGTGAGAATTTCTATAATTAATGCTAGAACAGAATGCACCATTTGCTTCAGCTGTTTGTTCAGTTCATTTGCATATTATCCCCTCTACATTATTGATGTGTGTGCGCACATATAAAATAAAGGGGGAGGGCAGTCTTGATGCGATCATATATATGATCGCATCAAGATATGTTTTATTGATGCACACAAGTATATATATATACTAGAGCAGAACATCATGGACATAGAGGCTGACAGACAGAGCAAGGATGCATTAGTGCAGCAAGAGAGCAGCCTAACAGAACTTCCCAACTAATTGCACCAGTGCATCAGCGAAGTGGCTGTACAACCCTCAGGAACATATTTTCAGGTGGCACAAAGGTCTTCCTGGGGAAGGGGAGGTGGTCAAAAAGAAAGGGAGCCAGCAAGCGAACAAAGCACTCACCAGCTTTGAGAGGGTGATGTGTCCATGCCCGGATGCTGGCCACACCATCAGTGTGCTTCTGCATTAGTATGCTTCTGATGCCCGTGCAAGGGGCATGGCTTGCATAGAGTTGAAGCAAAGTTGGCATGCATCCCTGAACCGACCATTGCCTCAGCAGAGACAGCAGCAGAGGTCACCACCAAGGCAGGTGGCAGCTGGGGTGCACCCTGAAATCTTGCCAACCTTCCTATGCCCTTGGAAAACAGCATGGGTGAAAGGGAATCCCTGTCCTGATTTGCTCCCCTGAAAATGCTTTTAATCTTTAAAATAAAATAAAATAATAAATAAAATTTTAACCTTTAAAATAAAATCTAGTTTGGCCCTCAAATGTACAGGTATTATCTCCAAATTCTATTTTTCTATCAGCATTTTCAGTTACGGATACTGTTGGACTAAGAAAAATAGTCCAACAGCAAGACAAATAAAGCATAAATGGATTAAACATAGCAAGATACATAATGTATGTAACCTCAACATTCATTAGGAAGAGTTAAACAGCAACAACAAAATTATATATGCTTTTCAACAAACGTTTCCAAAGTGGTTTACATAGCAAAATAATAGATAGATAGATAGATAGATAAAGATGGACCCCTGTCCTCAAAGGGCTCAAAGTCAATCAATCAATCATCTTTATTTGGTCCATTGACTAGCAAAGGGCTCAAAGTTTACAAAGAAACATGACACCAGAAACAGTAACTGGAAATACTGTGCTGGGGGTGGATATGGCCAGTTACTCTGCCCCTGCTAAAGAAAGAGAATAACCATGTTAAAAAGGTGATTCTTTGTCCAGTTAGCAGGGGTTGACATGCAGTGTTTGTATGTTCTAAAGTGTGTATTTATTTATTATTTATTTATTTAACGTATTTTTATACTGCCCAAAACTTACTGTATGTCTCTGGGTGGTTAACAACAAAAACAGAAAAGTTAAAACATTAATTAAAACAGATAAATGACAACAAAGAAATTAAAACATTGGTTAAAAGAAATGACAGCAAAAAGTTAAAACATTGCAACAATTTAAAACCTTAAAACAATATTTTAAAACAATGTTAAAACTATTAAAATGGTATTTAATTAGAAGCCTGGGTGAACAAATGTGTCTTTAAATATTTTTTTAAAATTGTCAGAGATGGAGAGGACCTGCATCTCAGTCAACATGCAAAACATTGGGCTGCATTATTGAATGTCTCCTTTCCATTTATGCTCATCTTAAATGAACAAGCCAAAAAGAAATCTACCAAGAAAATCTTTATTTTTCGTTTTGGCAGTGAGGTGACCCCAAACCTGACCTGAATCTTTATTTTCAATAACATTACTGTTTGATTAGAAGAATATTAGCTTCAGCATTGACTTAGCTCTACAAAGTATTATCTGACTAAACTGCTTACATTGAAAAATTTGGATTAAAGGGTTTAGTGCATCAGATTTTTAAGAGCTATTTTGAAGGATGATTTATTGACTCCTTTAATGTATAGCAAATGTTAATACCGATTTAAATTATCCAGTCCACATAAACTGAGTAGATGTTTAAACTGAGTGAGAGTGCAATGGAACAACGGTTAGAAAGGCTACTACTTCTTTGGCATTGTTCTTTTTATTGTATAGCTTCTCCTTCACCATTTCTTCCCATCAGTTTAATCTATAGCCCATTCTTCTGTTCAATTCTGCTATAAAATTTAGATAAATGAAAGTCAATTCATTATTAAAATGGGTTAATTGTTTTTTAAAAAACTGTGTTAAAACCTTATAAATTGCTTCATGGTTTTCCTATGATACTTTAGTGCTCTCCAGATGCATATAATATTTTATAAAATGATGATTTTCATCTTTTGATATTTTTTTTTTGGACAAACATTGCAATCTAAGCAAAAATTTGTTTTATTTGTCAGGACCTGGCTGTGCTGCAGGGTTTCCATTCTTGGATCATGAAGATGTCTTCTCAATGGCTACTAGTCATAATGGTGGCTATAGGCGTATGTGTCATTGGGGAGAGGGCCATAGCTCTGTGCAGAGGCATAACTAGGACAGCCATGGCATGTGCCCTGGGTGCCACTTGAGGGGGGAGCCACGCCAGTGCCACTGCTAATCCTTTGTGCCGCCAACGCCAGTGCCGCTCACTGCCGTGCCTCCAGGCGCCCTGTGCTGCTGAGCCACGGCCGGACCTCAGCAGAGCCCCCGTGACCCCATCACGTGTAGTAGCTACAGCTAACGCTCCGCTGAGCTCCCATTGGCCGGTGGCGGAGACGGAGCGCTCTGATTGGCTGGATAATAATTAATGAAGAGGCCTGCTGCTGGTTTGATTTTCCCCAGTATAGATGTGTGTGTGTGACATGGGGCTGCAAAACTTAAGATGCCCATTTAGATGGTCCCAGTCAGGGGTGGAGCCACCGGGGCGTAACTACAATTAGGCAGGGGGAGGCCGTTGTCTCAGGGGCCCCCACCTTGGGGGGGCCCTCAGAGGCTCTCCCCCACCCCATCTTCCCTTTGAAGTCATTAAAAAAAAATTCTCCTCCTTGTTCTGGCGCTATTTCCTTGTTTGTCTCCGCGAGTCCACCCTTGGAGGGGCCCCTCAGAGGCTCTCCCCACCCAGCTCCTACCCCATCCATTGGCTGGCTGTGGTGGTCACGTGGAGAGAGTCACATGATTATCAGCTAGATTATCAGCTGGCTGCCTGGAGAACGCACTGGCTGAGCAAGCAAGCGGACTCCTGTTGGGTCTGTTACACACACTTTTGTAACTTTTAAAATTTTTGTTGGGATGTGTGCAATGATTACTGTGCTTCATTTGATACTGTTTTAAGTTGGGTCTGTTATGCACACCTTGTAACTGGGATATGTGCAATGATTAAAGTTCTTGTTCTGTTGTATTAGTTGGTTCTGCTTTCGTGTTATCTATACCTTGCAACTAGTTGGGATAGTTAGCAGAGACATCGGGCCAGAGGAAGGAGAGGTAAGTGGTGACGGCGGGGGGGGGGGGGGGCATTTAAGAATCTTGTCTCAGGGCCCACTCCAACCTAGTTACGCCCCTGGGAGCCACCATTGGGCAAAAGGGTTCAAAGAACCTGGGCCGCCCACCAATCAGGAGTCACGAGTGCAGCCCCAGACACACACCCCACATCTGACATCAGACGCGGGGTGTGACTCTCCCTGAAGGGCCGCTTGCTGTAGTAGCAGCTTCCTGCACATTTGATTAGCTGGCTGCATCAGATGGAGGAGCTTCGTTGTTGCTTCGCTGCTCCTGTTCCTTGCTCACTGTAAACAATGGCTGCATTGCCTGTGAGTATTTGACCCGGGCTGAGCAGGGCCTCGGGAGAGAGGCCTTTGTGTTCGCAGGAATTAGCGATTGCTTGCCAGAGTGACACATGAGAGACAAGTGAGCGTCCTCCCTCCTCCCCCCCATCCCTCCACTGCTACTGCTTCTCCTTCTATTCACCTCCCAAGCTGCCCTCCCCTCCCTTTCTTGTCTCCTTCCCCCCACACGCTTTGTTCTGCTATATTAGTATAAACCTGCCATGGATCTCCCACAAAAGAATGGGGAGACATTAAAGAGTGAAAACAAGAAAAAAACAAAAACCATGAGGCAGAAAGTGAAGGAGAGAGCGCAAATATGCTCTATCGCTTCATTTTCAACACCGGCCCCCACTCTCACATACAGATTATAGGGGCAGGCTTGGCTCTCATTCCACAGTTTAGAAATGTGGGGAGGGGAAAACACAGCCTGTCCTTATGCTTTTTTGTTGTGCACATGGAGTCAGGTATTCTCTTTCCCATTCCAGTCGTGTTCATACCCAGATTGAGAAGTTTGGGGTGACCCGCTTTGCCTGATGAAAGACACAAGGTTTGAGCAACAAAACTTCAGACGAGCAGAAGGAAAAAGGGCTTTGTGGTGGAGTAAGCGGCCGGCAGGCAGAGCAAGCCCTAATATGTTGAACCCCCAACCCACTGCAAAGTTCATTTCGATGGAGCTGGCGGAAGAGAAGGTAGTAGATCCAACCCTCCACTAGTGTGTCCATTGCCCTGCCCACAAATACAATCTGACCTCGCAAGGAGCCTTAGGAAATAACCACAGCCTTTCAAAAGCTACTTGCAACTGAGTCTCACTGAAAGTCGATGCTGGGACTTCCCCAGTAAACAAGCTCAGTTTGAGTTCTCCATACACAGATACAGGCAGGCGCATGGACCGGGCGCGCTCTCTGAGGGAGGGTTACTGCACTCAAGCAGCGGTGGCGACTTTGCTCTTTAAATTGGTCTCAAAGCCGATTACAGCTGGTCTCCCACGTGTTATTTCCCCTTCTGGCTCCTGACAGAGTTGGGGATGTGGGGGCAGAGAGACCAGAAGAAGCAATGGGGAACCTTGTGAGCTTGGCGCGATTGTGAAGAAGCGCCAGCAAAAAAGTGGGCCTCTGAGAAATTTTCTGGACCAGTCTTCAACGAGTGTGGCTTTTTGTTCCCAGGGCGAGCAGCTGGTGTGCTTGAATGCCCTAAGGGAATACAGGATCGGCACGGCACTTTTGACTGGGCAGGGGTGTAGCTATAATTGAGCAGATGGGTGTAACTGGCGAGCACAGCTTCCCGAAAAGCCCCTCTCCCTCTGCTGGGATTTTTTAAATTGAAATTTTCTTTCTCTTTGCCTGCGAGACCACGCCCCCCGCATCTGACATCAGATGCGGGGGCATGGCTAGCCAGGCGTGTCTGACATCAGGTGCGGGGGGCGGGGCCAGGGGGCCACTGCCGTGGCCACACACAGGCCGCCGGCAGCCTGGCTCTGCTCCTGGTCCCGGTGATTAGAGAACCCTCTTTGCAACTGTTAAGGCTTGAAGTGGTGGTTTTTAGGCAGCTGCGGGCGGTGGGCAGAGCTAGGGTGGGTGTGACTGATGTTTTGCAACAATGTGTGGATGTGCAGGGAGAGGCGTTTCCAAATGGGGAAGTGGAGTTTCAGGTCTGCGGTGCAGGAGTGACTTCACTTGCAGCTTGCAAACTGGAAAGAAGAGCCTCTACAAAATTGGCACAGACCATTAAAATCTCCAGGATTGTTCTGGAGGTGGATGCTGCTTTCTCTCCAGACTCCAGGGCTATCCTGGAACGCTCGCAACCTAACTGTGTAAATCCAAGAAAGCTGAAGCTGCCATGTTTAGTCGTGAAGGCACCACAAGATTTTCTTTGCCTCCTCGCTGCAACAGACTTAACGCTGCCCTTCTGGAAATTTGGGAATAGGTAATTAGGGCTGAACTTCTGATTATAACTTGGAAATAAATTCTATTGAATTTAGTGGGGCTTGAGTTGAGCAGGGCATGTATATTTATTAATAGATCTCTATACCGCATTCCTACTTTTAAGTGTCATACAAGGCAGGGTATAACCAGAAATTAGAACTGGGCCATAAACCTACTTGCAAAGAAAGGAAAATCCGTGGGCCTGAAATCTGATCTAAAAGAGCTCTAGATATACTACACTTCCAAAAATAGCTTTAACATCTTTATATACTGCCCACTACCAAAGTCTCTAGGTGGTTTACAATAACAAACAAAACCAAAAGATTAACACTTTTAAAACACATTGAGGCTATTCTCACGACCAGAAAAAATCAGGCTTGGAAAGCATAGCCTGATTTTTGCTGGTTGTGTAAACCACCAGGCTCGTAGACGAGCCTGGTGGTTTACAAGCGGCTAACCCACTGCTGCCACACTGCGACTCCATGCCACAGCAACTCCCGAGGAGACCCCCGACCGGGAGGCTAAAAAGCAGCCTCCCGGCTCGGGGGTCTCTCCAGCATGCCCTGCGCACTCGTGCAGGGCATGCTGGAGCTTCCTGGGGCCGCGAAGCCCCCGATCCTCCCAGCCCCCACCAGCTCCATAACAGAGCCAATAGTCATGTGGGCAGCCGATTTGGCCACCCAGGGCTAGCTCCCAGCTCGTCTGTGGGGAGAGCGGGCTAAGCCCGCTCTCCCCGACAACTCTCTCCAGGCGGGTCTCACTGATTGTGAGATCCGCCTCTTCATATACAATTTAAAGTTAGAACAATTACTAAAATGCAACTACATCTTGAATTGTAGGATGGGAAACCTCTTGCATCTTTAAGCAGGTCTTGCCTTTTTCCCTCCCAGAGGGAATTGTTGTTTACACATGCTATTTGCCTTGCAAAGTGAGTGAGTATGTGTGTGGGGGTGGGGGAGGAAGGAAAGGTTACTGTTTTGTTTTGTTTTTAAATAAAGGAAGCCTTGCAAACATGTATCTACTCCACGATATTGTACGTAGATCATGGACCTGGAGCACTTTGTGTACTTCAGATGAGCAATATAATAAGTGCTAGTATCCATTGCTGGTAATTGAGTAGAGGCCTGGAGTAAGGCCATCATAATTAGTGAGTGCAAAACCACAACACACTTACTTATCTTTATTGCTTCCCTGGCTGTGCACTGCTAATACCACTCCTCTCTCTTCCTTTGATTGTATTATATCTCTATGTAAATCACTTTGGGAACTTTTGTTGAAAAGCGGCATATAAATAGTAGTGGTACTAGTAGTTGCCCATCGAAATGCAAACCAAGGTGGGCCCTGCTTAACAAAGGGTCACTACCACAAGTAGTGCTTACTACCACTACCGTGCTCCCTATCACAAGACCAGCTCTCTTCTCCAGAACAACCTCTTCCCATATGAACCTGAGAACACCAGCATGTTTTTCACACAGAGCTTTTAGCTCGCATCTCCTCCAGAATTTAGAGGGTACGTTCACATCTTGGCTAGATTTACCTCAAAGTCCCTGCAAGTTCAGAGGAGCATTCCACAAATGATGAAGGTTTTTCATTGTGTGTTAGAGTGTAGCTCAATATATGTCCATGGTAAAAAAAAAATCCACTTTTTGCATTGGGTTTTTTGGGCAACTTCAGACTTGTGGAAAAGTCTGTTGTGTGGAAAAAAAACCCTGGCGCCATCACTGTTCTCCTTTCATGGACAGTGAAAACTGTTTTGTTCCAGCAAGGGCTTATTTAAATAACTGCTTTTAAAATATGGTGCTTAAGCTGCTGATATTTTTAACTTTATTGTTTTTTAGCCTACTTTCCAATAGGCTTATGAGATCACCTGACAGGGACAACTCAATGATTTAGTTTGTAATGACGACATCCTCACCAATCCAAGATGACGGACACATGAACATTTGAGGTGCAAGAGATCTAACTTGTGGACCTCTATTTGCACCAAATTTAGTCCAGATATAGAGACATTGAAAGGAAAGCGAAATATGAGCTTGACTTGTATTTTTGCGCTGATATTATGGTAAAGTTATCTGAAAGATGGGTGTCAGATGTTTGGACAGGGGCACAATTTCAATGCTTGCCCTAGATGCTATTTTCTGTAGATATGCCTCTGGCTCCGTGGTAGAGCACCTGCTTTTAATGTAGAAGGTTCCAGGTTCAATCCAGGGCATCTCTAGCTAGGGCGGGAAAGATCTCCTGCCTGAAACCTTGAAGAGCTGTTGCCAGTGCAGACAATACTGAGCAAGATGGACCAATGGTCTGACTTAGGATAAGACAGCTTTCTATGTGCCTCTCAGTTTAGAGGCAGAGGCTGAAATATTACTCAATGCTCCATATGCCTAGCAATGTTGCATTTGTGCCGTTGTACAAATGTGCTTTTGCACAAGATGCTAGGATTGCATAAATACATTGCATAAACACTGTTTATTTCCAGTGACCTCTGTCATACACGTTGTGCTATTCTAGCATCTCACACAACTGTGCAAATGCTCTGTTGCTAGATGACAGAGTGTGATATGTCAGCCAATATGCCTCTGAATACCAGTTGTGAGGAGCAGTGGCAGAAGGCAGGGTATTGCCTTCATCTTCTACTTGTGGGCTTCTCAGAGGCATCTACCTGGCCACTGTGGAACCCAGGATAGATTACATAAGTCTTTGGTCTAATCCAGAAGGGCTGTTCTTATGAAGAAAGCAGAAAAAGCTTGAAGGTATGGGAAGCTGGAGCCAGTAGATACTGCTCGCTTGGCCAGGCAGTGAGTATCATTATCGAATCCCAAAGCTTCATTCTATCCAGCTGA